>NC_061097.1:63861700-63876700 GCF_015104395.2 Macrobrachium nipponense | reverse complement strand
GGTAGAAATTTCTTTCTCATTCATCCCATTTTCCTTCAGACGGTGGGTTGAAGGGCGTTTATATAGTCATTTAAAAATCAATTAGTGGTGTATTAAATGAATGTTAAGTTTTATTTGAGGCAAAAATAATATATCTTTCTAATGAAGGTAATGAAATTAAAATTGGTAAACAATTTCTCATAAATTAGCATAATTATCTTTTAACCGAGTTGTTAGACATATTATCTAGATAAGTACCCGGGTGATAGCCGAATTTCTTAAGAATATTTTTAATTATCATAATTTAAATTACCATTCATAATTTAAATTATGATAGTTAATTATATCACAAAACATTATTTGGAATGCGCCAGTCTAGCAGGCATCAGATAGCAAAGGCTCTCTGATGCCGCCTAGTGTCTCTGACGCTAGGCAACGTCACCAATCAATCAATAAACATGAAGTAAACATTATTCATGGGATTCTCACAATGTAAGGTGTACCGTTCACAATGATGGGTGGGCCAATGGGTTGTCTGGGTGGGTCACGGAAACAGCCATTTTCCCGTCTATCTTTTCTCGCAAAAACACTTGATATCGCTAACATAATTGTTGGGATATTCCTCTAATATTTATGTTAAAATACAAACCCATAAGCCTTTATTCATCTTTATAATAGCAATACAATTACTTATATAATTGTGGAATTATCACGATGTTGTGAATTTTTTAGAAATAATAATAATAATATAATTTACGGAAAACCACTTCGTTCTCACCCCACTTCCCATGAAACGGAGCTAATTCCAATTGTGTACATAGTTATATTACCTATTTCCAATTTTTATCTACTTTATGGTTATTTTCTTTAGCTCGTTAGTTAAGTTATTTTATTGCTGGAATTGTTAGTTTTCTCATTTAGTCATTCTTATACCTTATACTAACTTATTAATTATAGCCATTATTTTCTATACATACGCAAACGCACACAAATATATATATAATATATATATATATATATATATATATATATATATATATATATATATATATATAATATATATATATATATAATTAAGGAATAACATAGAATGTGAAAAGTGAGAAAAAAAGGATTGTCCATTCGAAGCAGAAATTGTTGTCAACCCTTATTCCAAAGATGCTCGAGTTCTTCGACTTGTTTTACCAAGTTGTCACCCAAATAGTTAAGATAAGACATCCTTTCCCTTTTTTATCATGTTTTTTTATAACATTTAATCATACTCTGTATTTGCAATCTGTATTGACGCGCAGTAACCAGTCATTATTTCTTGAGCAAAAAACAAAAAAATGTGACTGATTGCACAAGATTCGGAATGTTGCATCATGTTAGAAGATTCTAGAAGCCTTTGATGCGAAAACGTAAACCTTACTATCGCAAAGTTTCTTCAATTCATTTTAGTAATTAGAGAATCTTTTATCGTAAAACTGTTTAATATTACTGATAAATTAAATCTTAACTCTCGATTTGTCAAAATAGAATTTGTTGTTTTATAAGTAGTTTAATGTGAAGTGGAAATATCTTGTATGCAACTGCTGAGAGGTCTGTCAAGGAAATGACGACATTTCTATAATGATTATTTTTAGTTTGTAATCCCACTTTCTCTCTATTTTTCGTTTTTGAAAGAGGATTATTAAAATTATACCTGTTTCTTGTTCCCAAAGTCATTTCTTGCCCATCCAGTTTGGGGTGAAGCCATCGCAGATCAATTAGCTCCCTTATGAAGCGATTCGCCAAGAATCACTGTCATCAAGATCTGAGAACTTGAAAGCTGCAGGATAAAATACTGATAATTATGGAGAGGAAAGTTCATTGGGAGTTCACTTCAATATAGATGTTTAAATTCGGCCTTCGCCCGAGCCGCCGCCTCTCCTCTATTCATTAAATAACAATGATACTTAAAACACATGAAAAATTTGGATCAACTTCATTCGCTTAGCAATTCATACAATTGTACTGTGAAGAGTGTGATCTGAATGACAATTTTTAAAACTGTCTATTGTAAATTGAAATAAAAAAAATCCGTGTTGAAGTGTCCCTTCGATGAGATATTAATACAAAATAATTTTCAATAATCCCTCTCAATCCACTAATAGCACTGCAGACTCTGTTTGCATGTTAGTGGCTCCGTCCAAATATTGTAGTTTTAGTAATGGTGTGTAACCTAGCCACCTGGGGGGGGCACCAAGTCCTTATGGGTGCCGGTCCCAAGCCCGGATAAATAGGGAGGGTTGGTGTCAGGAAGGGCATCCGGCATGTAAAAATCTGTGCCAAAACCCAAAAATGGAATGAGCCGAAATATGGAAAGAGGTAATGCTAGGGCGTACTCCGTAAACGACGCACAGAGACATCGCCCTAACTCTGTGGTAAGGCGAGGGCTACTGCATCGGGAGCGGGTGCAGCTAAAGAAGCGAGCTCACATTGGGTTCAGAGTATGTCAGCTAAATGTTGGGTCCATGACTGGGAGAGGTAGAGAATTGGCTGACTTGATGAGAGAAAAGAAAGTAGATGTTGTGTGTGCAAGAAACCGCGGTGGAAACGGAAAAGGAAATAAAGCTAAAGAGTTGGGAGAGGATATAAGCTTATTATAGTGGAGCAAATAAACAAGGTAGAAATGGAGTTGGCATAGTACTGTCTAGTGAACTAAAGAACTCGGTAATAGAAGTGCATAGAAAGAATGACCGTATCATCAGATTGAAGATATGTTATGGAGGAGAGATTCTGAATATTATAAGCGCATATGCACCACAAGTTGGTTGCACAGAAGAAGAGAAGGGAAATTTCTGGAGAGACATGGATGGAATAATACAAGAACTGGAGAGCATGAGAGGGTGATAGTTGGGGCAGATTTGAATGGCCATGTCGGAAGTGAAAATGAGGCGATTGGGCGGGTGCATGGGGGCCATGGAATTGGGAGAGAAACCCAGAAGGAGAGAGTGTAGTGGACTTTGCTGTGTCATTCGACATGGCAATAGTAAACATTCTTTGAGAAGAAAAGGGAAACACCTAATAAACATATAGAAGTGGGGAAGATTCTCCCAGATAGACATCTTGTATAAAAGGATAAATCTGGTGGAGGTCAAGAACTGCAAAAGTTATTCCAGGCGACCATGTAGCCCCCCAACACAGGCTGCTATGTATGGACTTGAAGTTGAAAAGAAAGAAAAACCAAAGCTAAAGGGAAATAAGGAAAATTAAATGGTACGAATTACAGAAGAAGGGGATAAGAAGAGAGTTTAAGAGGAGGGTTTGGAGGATATTGATATAGGGATTGAGATGTTCAAGAATGGTGGGCACGAAATGCAGCAGTAATAAGAAGCATGGAAAGGAGCTGCTAGGAGAGACATCTGGTATCATATGGGAAGAAAAGGAGAGTTGGTGGTGGGATGAAGACATTGAGAAAGTAGTAAAAGATAAGAAGGAGGCAAAGAAAAGATGGGAAGAGTCACAGTCAGTGGAAGACAGAAATAGGTACAGAGAGAAAAAACAAGTGGTGAAGGGGGTGGTAGCCCAAGCTAAAGCAAAGTCGTATGATGATGTGTATAATGAGCTGGGGACAAAAGGAAGGATTAAAGAAGATGATCAAGCTATCAAAGGCTAGAAATAAGAGCACCAAAGATATAACACATATCAAACAAATAAAGGATCAAGAGGTGTAGTGCTTAGAAAGGAGGAAGACATTGTGAAGAGATGGAAAGAATATTTCGAACAGTTGTTAAATGAAGAAAATAATAGACTAATAAGAGAGGGTGGGCAAGTGAACATTGGCATGGTAATGAGGTTTTCTAGGCAAGAGGTACTAAATGCACTGAAGAAGATGAAGAATGGGAAGGCAACCGGACCAGACATGATCCCGGTGGAGGCATGGGAAAGCATTAGGAGATGAAGGAGTGGATATACTGTCGATCTTATGATAAAGATCCTTGAACAGGAAAAGATACCAAATGAGTGGCGTGGGGAGTATATTGATCCCAATTTTTAAAGGGAAAGGCGATGTCCAAGAGTGTGGTAATTATAGGGGCATTAAATTGAGTCCCACACTTTGAAGATACTGGAAAGGATGATAGATGCTAGACTGAGAGAGAAGTACAAATAGGTAAAGAGCAGATGGGATTTATGAAGGGAAGGGGAACAACAGATGGTATATTTTGTCTGAGGGCAAATAATGGAGAAAATTCGGGGAAAGACAAAGGGACCTACATATGGTATTCATTGACCTTGAAAAGGCTTATGACCGAGTCCGAGACAAGAGGTATGGAGGAGCCTGAGGGAGAAGATGGTGCCAGAGAAGTATGTGCGATGATACAAGAGATGTACCGGAATGTATTTACCAGAGTGAGGAGCAGTGTGGGGAGACAGAAGGTTTTGAGGTGAGAGTAGGATACACCAGGGGTCGGCTCTGAGCCCATTTATCTTTAAACATAGTGATGGATGTTATAATAGAGGAAGTAAGGGAGACAGTACCATGGAACATATTGTATGCGGATGATATTGTTCTGTGTGCAGAGAGCAGGGAAGATCTGGAAGTGGAAATTGGAAAGATGGAGACAAGTACTGGAGGACAGAGGAATGAGAATAAGTAGATCCAAGACAGAATATATGTGTACCACCACTGAGGGGGATGATAGAGAAAGTATTCAGCTTGGTGGAGAGCAAATAAGGAGAGTTGATAAGTTTAAGTATTTGGGATCTTTGTTAACGCTGGAGGAAGTATAGAAGAAGAAGTAAAACATCGGGTACAGGCAGGCTGGAACAACTGGAGAGCGGCCTCGGGAGTTCTTTGTGACAAAAGAGTGCCGCTTAGGTTAAAAGAAAAATTCACAAGATGGTGTAAGAACAGCAATGCTGATGGTACGGAAACAGCAAGCATGAGAAAGCAGAGCAGAGAAGATGGATGTGGCAAAAATGAGAAGGCTTAGGTGGATGTCTGGGTAACAAGAGTGATAGGATCAGAAATGACTACATAAGGGGGTCAACTAAGGAGTGGAAGTATCAAGAAAGTGCAGGAGGGGAGCTGAGATGGTATGGACACCGTTTGAGGAGAGATGAGGACCACGCTGGGAGACATACTATGGGGTGGAGGTGCAAGGAAGAAGAAAAAGAGGGAGACCAAGAAAGAGATGGAAGGACTGTGTGAGAGGAGACTTAAATGAGAAGGGAATTGATGAGGCAGAAGCACAAGATAGAAATAGATGGAAACGGCTCATCCGAAACGGCGACCCCATATAAAATGGGGAACAAGCTGGGAAGAAGAAGAAGATTATGGTGTGTGTAAAGTATACGTATATTTTGGCTTTATCCTAAACAAACCTCATTGCTTCAGGGAACCTACTCATATATCTGTTGTTACATAATGCTTTAGGTTTTGGAGTATCAAGTAATAGGCATTAAGAATATATAAGATAATTATACTAAGAAAAAACATTAATTTCTCTTCATGCTAACCAATCTTGCAGAAGACGAAATAATTCCAGGAAATTTAATTTCTCGAAATTTGCTCTGGAATATTCATCGTTCATGCAAAGCTCTATTTAATTCCTCTTGCAAGGACCTTTGATCCATATTTCATTATTTTCTGTCTTCTATTTTGTCAATTTTACCTTCTTTCCTTCACATTTTCTCTAGTTCTTGCTTAACTCTCATTCCTCGGTTATTCTAACACGATATTAGTTCGTTCTCTAATTATTTCTATCGCATTCTCTTTAATTTCTTTTAATTTTGCTGACGAATTACTTTCATTTTTTATCCGTCAGCCTTACTTTATTCATTTTCTTTCCCCGATCTGCATTTCTTTTAGTATTCTGTTTTAATTCCATGATTTTCCTCTTTTCTTCTTTTCTTCCTTCACGATTTCCATGAATTTTCATCTATTTTGTATTCATTTATTTCTGCATAGAAATCTATATTATATACCACCATGTCATCCATTATATAATATATATATATATATATATATATATATATATATATATATGTATATATATATATATATATATATATATATATATGGTCTATATATTATTTTACATTATTTTTATTTTTACGGTGTATATATATATATATATATATATATATATATATATATATAATATAGATATATATATATAATTACTTATTTATTTATGTGTTTTTTGTGAAAGAGATATATTGGAGGAAATTTTGCGCTAAAGAAGGAAAACTTGTCTTTTGGTGTTCGCTGAAACCATTCCCTCTTTCTGCTTTATAGCCATTTCGAAAGCGTTTGTGATTAAAAATGTTCTTCTAATAATTTTTTGTTTGCTTTTTCTTCTATCAAACACAAAAAAAAATCATGATTTCTTCTCTTCTTTCTCTCCTCTCTCTCTCTCTCTCTCTCTCTATCTCTCTCCCTCTCTCTCATACTCCTACTGTGCTGAATGCTTAGTGCCATAATAATGTGTAAAATAATATATATATATATATATATATATATATATATATATATATATATATATATATATATATATATATATATATATATATATATATATATATATATTATATATATAGTGTGTGTGTGTGTGTGTGTGAGTAATGGATGACATTCGTTGAAATCTTGAAATCTGGAGAAAGGAACAAAAGAGGGAAATCATGAAATTAAAGCAGAATAACTAACGAAATGCCGATAGGTGAGAGAAAATAAAAAAAAAAATAATAAAATAAAAATTTGAAAAATAAAGAAAAAAAATTTATTTCAAAGAACTCAGTTTTAGGATGAACCGATCCTGTGTGAATTGCTTGTCTTTATTAGACTTTTTATTTTAGAACACCAACGAATTTAAAAAATAAAAAATTTCTAATAATTTCATTTTAAAATGAAAAAAATATCTAAGAGTACTTATGTAGGTCTATCAGAAACATTTGCATCCTTGTAGGAAAAATTCCCGTGACAGTTTTGCAAAATTTATTGTCATCCCAAACAAGAGAAATACTTTCAGAAACCTTGACGTGGGAAGCGAGTACCAGGTAGCTAGACGAATGGCGTAGAGGAGTAACTCTTAGTGGTAGCACTGTGAAGATGCATAAGGAATTACCCTAAGGCAAGTTTCCCTGGAAAACAATGACTATTAGAAATGAAAAACAGAAAATGGAAAGAAAGAAATGACCAATGAACATCAGTATGAATAAATCAACCAACAGACTAATATACAAGAGAAGAACTTACTCTGATCGCTAGCTCGTGTTATTTTCGAAAGACTGTTTTGTTTTTCTTCATATAAATGTTACACACGAAAAGGACTGAGCTTCGCGTGATATCTTTCAATATTTCAGGGAAATGACTTTGCAAGCTCACCTTCCAAAAATGGTAAAATATGGAACGTTACCTGCATCCGTGTCAGTAATGGTAGCTATAAAGGCAGACGAAAAGAAAGTTCTTGTTATAAATCTTCGTTGGGTATTTATTAAAAAAAAAAATATATTAAAGCTATTTTCCATTTAATAAAGATTCTTCAGAGTACCTCCTCGAGAGAAGTCCATTGACTCAGTTTAACTGACTATTGCTGAAAGTGTTTGGTGAAACGGACGTGATCGGTAGAACCAACAAGTTCTCTTGTGATGAGCTAAAAGTTATGTAAGTCACGAAGCCCTGTTCATCCTGTTGTCTTAATAGAATCGGTTTATACGAATTCACTGAGCTTCAACAATGCCTTAATAGCAAGAAATTAAGTGGATATATATATATATATATATATATATATATATATATATATATATATTATATATATATATATATATATATATATATATATATATATATATATATATCACATTTACTCGTATAGGTGGGCTGAATTTTTAGATAAAATTATAAAAATACTCTCGGACAGTACAAAATTTATAATTTCAATATTGTTATTGCGAGTCAGATTTTAAAATTAGAGGATAAATTGATACGGGTGTTACGAGGTCTAAAAGATAAGATTGGGGAAGATTACATTTATAGCTTTTAATTTGCTGTAGGATCTAATCCTGGTTATATGCATTGTCTACCTAAGGAAACCTTCAATTAAGACCATTATTTCCTCATTTAATAATTAGTAATAACGTGTCGAAATTTTTTTGTTCTAGTTTTAAACCCTTTAACTCTCAGTGAGTTTAACATTTCTAACGCTTCCAAATTTGTAGAAGAACCGTGGTCTTTCGATTTTAACCACGATATTGTAATAGCTAGTTTTTGACATTATGCTTAATACTATTTGGTAAAACCATATGTTCAGTTGTTATGCTATAAACACCGTTTATGGTCACGTGGAAAGTGAAACAACGGAATGCTAGAGTTTTACCTTTATTATTAGGCATTTGCCAAAACATGACACATTACGGAAAATACATTACAAAGTACTCTCGGTTTACTAACTAACGACTAAGATTGAAGGGATATACATCCATTTTAAAAAAGAAATTAGTCTCTATATTTTTAAGGAGATCTTCGATTAGAAACTAGAGAAGTCATGGGAAGCTAGATAAGTACAAAGGTCAGGGAACCTCATCACAAAAAGACATTTGGAAAACCAGAAATTGAATACCTCCAGGTCCACTTCCTCGAGAGAAGTCCATTGACTCAATTTAACTGACTATTGCTGAAAGTGTTTGGTGAACCGGACGTGATCGGTAGAACCAACAAGTTCTCTTGTGATGAGCTAAAAGTTATGTAAGTCACGAAGCCCTGTTCATCCTGTTGTCTTAATAGAATCGGTTTATACGAATTCACTGAGCTTCAACAATACCTTAATAGCAAGAAATTAAGTGATATATTATATATTATATATATATATATATATATATATATATATCTATATATATATATATATATAGATTATTGCTCGGTTGAACTTAAACTGTCGTATTCCCATTTCCTCAAACACTGACTCTTAAGGTAAAAATCCGATTTATGATGGAGAGAGAGACTGACAGACAGACAGAAAGACAGGCAGACAGACAGACAGAATAACTGAATAACTAGGAACATAACCTTAGAGAGATATTGATCAGATGCATATATGTCATTAACTACGAGAGAGTATAATATCACCAATTCAAGTATCTGGGCCTTCGATTTCTAATCCCTAGATTGTTAATGGCAAAATCGGCCTCGATGATATAGCTCTAAACAAACTGACCTAACTCGAAATGCATAGATAATTTTCTAGGCAAAAGCTTCTTCTGGCATAGATGACGAAAGAAGAAAAAGCCTCCGGCGATTTCCCACTGACGTATTTAGCATATTCACTGGATAATCTGATTAAAATACAAGAGTGGGAATGAAAATGAATTAATAATAAAAGTAAGTAATAAAAGCATAAACAGGATATCTGCCTCTTACGTAATTTTTTGCCGATTAAGGGCTATTATTGGGTGGGTCTGCATTAACTTAACAAACAGTATCCTCGGTGACACATGAAGATAACTATTTTCACGTAGATATATTATCTTCTTTTTTTTTTCATTCCTATGTTCTAGCTAGGCTACTTGACATATAAAGAACTCTCAACTCATACGGTGCAGAAATGAAACAATTGAAACGACTTTCTCTTAATGACATACCTCTGATATTAGTATTCAAATCATGAAGCCTTGATATAAGCTCCCCCGGCCAATTTTATGACCTTTAATTTTTCCTGTAAATAACTTCAACTCATGAGAGCTACATTCAGATCCCAGTGACTTACGAGAGACTGCGAGGAAAGTATGATATTCCCTTTCACAAAAAGGACACTGACATCCTAAATGAGTTGACTCCCCCGTCGCCGCCCTGCCCCTAATTTTTGTTCCTTTTTGCATTTTCAGGATATATTTATCGGATCCATCATACCTGCCTTGGGAAGGCGTTCTCATAAAGTATATAATTATTGAAGAAACGGTCCCTACTGCAAACATTCTATGATTCTAGAAGCGACCCTTTCCTTTTAAATAGTAAATCATATGAACTGTAATAGTCAACAAATAGCAATAGTTATCCAGTATGAATTGTATTCGTGGTTCCTGCACCTCGCTGCATTCCCCAGTTGTTACCTAATTCATATAATGGTATTTATGACGTACTGGTATGGGTTCATATTCACTTAATTCATTAGAAAATATGGTAATTGGCTGTGTGTTTGTGTGTGTGGTCTTTTTAATTATCTGTATTTCAGAATAGTAACAAAGAAAGGTTCTGCCATGGCCGTAATATTTGAATACTGAAAAGTGAACTTCATAAATCTATTTACTTTCTCAGCCGTTTCGTGTTTTTATTCGCCGTTTTTGTGGAATAGGAATAAAAAGAAAAATACCTGTAACATTGTTCGTTCTTAGATCATTTAGGAAAGAGACTATAGACCAGTTTTGCTAAAGTGTCTAGGCATGTTTGTGATTGGTGTGAGCTAGTGTTAGAATTGTTTTTAAACTTTAGAGGTCAACTTAGCTTTGCAAGGTCATTTCACCTACCCTCAGCTCCAATGCTGATGAAGATTATCACCGTTCAAAGGAAACTGTTCCAGACTTCTGTGGTTATCTATTCCTGTTTTGAGCTTTGATATCTTTATCATGATTGTGACGCCTGTTACTGAAGGAACTTCACCTTCCAAACTGCCGTTGTTTGTTTCTCTTCAACTAAGCATTATCGATGTAGGGATCGAAAGCTCAAAAAATTTAATTCTATTCTTATTTGGTGTGAGACCTCTTCCATTGACTGAATTTTCAAGGGAAGGAAGACTATACCAAAATGCAGTCCTTGAAGGAGAAGTTTTCTTTGTAAGTAAAACGATTCTTGTTACCAAAGGCAAATGAGAGAAATGTTAATCCGTCTAAAATTAATAAAGGTATTATGTTATCAATATATAATCATAATACGACAACTTTCCCACATTAGATTTCCCTCGGATTCAAACTTATAATGAACGTTATTAATAGTTAAGGCTTTAGCCGTATTTTAGATGTAAACTGTCATAATCATAACGCAGAATAATATTACCATGAATATCTTGGGTAGGTGGAAATTATAGTTGTTGTACTGTAAATTGTATTCATATCTCAGACGGAGCAATTCTTCCAATTAACATCATCTTTATTTCACATAAGATTTCAGTTCTCTTCCCATCCTACAGAGATTACCTTCGAGAACGTCTTAATTCTACAATTCAAGATTGATTATAGCCACCAAACCAAACTGCTGCTTACTCAGGAGAACATCATATTTAACACTGCCAGAGAGGGCGTTGCATAGAATTAAGAAATGGCGCAGAAAGCTGTAGCATCCAAATGAATGGCGGTGAGTAGCACTTGTTATTGTTTGCTTTTCCACGCTTTGTTTAGCATTTCCCATTTTAGCGTCCCCTAAAAAAAAAACACAACCCGGGCCATTTTGAAGATTCTTCAAACGGCCTGCCTTTAACGCTATTCAAAATTTTTAGTTAATCCTCTAATCGCTACTAAGTATTCTCCCATTACCAGGATTCGGATGCATTAAGAAGGAATTTAACGAAAAAATATGGACAAATGTTACTTTTTGTAGCTTTATTTCTGTTTTGTTGACTTTCCTGTTATTTCCTGTTAAACCTACAACCTACTTTGTTGTTGTCATTTTTTTTGTGGGGGGGGGGGGGGGGGGGGAGCCCTGTGGAAGAGCCTTAAAGGGTCTGAAAACGGTGTTTTGCAATGAGTTAAAGATAAGTAATTGTAGGATAGGATATTTATGATTTATTTATTAAAATGTAAATGTAAAAAATAAATAACGTGCATGTTAAACAGTACAGAAAAAAATATTTCTAATAAAATACAGCGTATTTATTCTAATTTTCGTTACTGAAACAAGGCTGTAATTGGCTGTAGATATCTAGCATGTTTTAATTTATTTGAAGCACTGAATTTAAAGTATGTTTCTGTTCGATTATTTTGTGTTTCCACTTCTAACTTGAAGTATATGAACGTTTGTAATTTGTGTCCTATTTATTTCAGCCTTGTTATTAGTATAAGTAGTATTAAGTATGAGTATTAATTACGAAGACTTCTTCATGTTAATTACGAATGTAAAGTTTACAACTTATGCGTAAGGGGAAATCTTGCACGTGACCCGAGTAAGCTGGCTGCTGCATCACTCCTTGTTTCCTTTCGTTAAGTATAATTTTCTTTATTATTTATTCAAATGTCTTATAACTGAATCATCCTTAAATTTGTCAATATTCCCCTGTTACATAAGTTCACCTTGCATTATGGTATCTTGTTCCTTTGGGCACAAGGTGAAATGTACAAAGAGAAAGTTGGTAAAGAGTGACAGGGAGAAGAAATAATGCTTTCGAAATACTTATGTGATAATAACTTCTTTTCATAAAGTAAAACATATCGTTCCATTTGTACACTAGCATTTCTAAGTTTTGTTTATTCCTCTTAGACCTTAGCATCATGCAATTTTTTCATTAATATTTAACTTTTTCATAATTGGATTATTTGATTTGTCAAAATTCATAACCATCGTCTGGGGGAATTTATCGATCATCTCTCGTCCACTTCATTCCTCTTCCTTTTCACCTTATTTTATTTTTCTACCTTCTAGTTCTTTCATCCTCCTCCTCCCCCTCCCCCATTTCCCCAATATGTAATAATGTAAAGATCGGTTAGTAAAAAGAATTCTTAGGCGTCCTGTGCAGTGAATAATCCTGCAAAAAATAAATAAATAAATAAACAAATAAATAAAGAGGAAAGAACAGCGTTACTTTCTTTGTGAAGGTTGTTCACGGGCCTGACTTTTCGGGTTGCTGGAGGCCAGTATTCTCGATGTTCATGGTTCATGACATTTAACATACAACTAGTTTCTGGTGTAACTTTTCAGTTTATTATTTCCGGGCAAAAGGTACCAGTTTTTGCATCATAAATAGGTGACTCAGAGCAGTTGTTGTAGCAATCAATGGAAAAAATATTTTTAAGGAAAAGGCAATCACAGGGAAAAGTTTTTATCTTCAACTTACTTCATAAGAATATTTTTCAAGCAGCGATTTAATTTTTCCAGTCATCTCCACTGACTTCAATTTTAGAGAAATTGCCTTGTTATTATTAAACAGACAGACAAATAGAAAATGGTCTGCCCTTGATCAAGGTAGGTGACCCTAATGATCTTTTTCTTTTTATTCCAAAAAACTTCCTTGGTGAACTGTTACACAAAATAATTTCACACTGACACGTCTAATAAGGGAAGTCGTCCATTAGAGACTTACTTTAACTGAGAAATAAATTCTCAGTAACTAGACCGATGCGCTTTTTCTCTGTCTGAATGTTTGTAGAAATATTCTCTATTTTTGCAAATTCATACCTCAAATGCTCTTTGTCACATTTCAACTTTGGGTCTTGATTCAGAGAGTAAAGGGAGCGATCCATCAAACCACAAATCTTTCATTGCTACATCTGGTTTTGTAGTTAAGTTAGTGTGAGTTCATGTTCGTTTGTTTGCTCTTCTATTTTTAGTCAGTGTTTCTTTTTGTCGATTCTTTTTTACTTTTCTCATTTCATTTTGTACAGGCCCTTTTATTTTTAAAAATTTTAAGAAAAAATTATTCCTACAATAGATTACCTCTAAATGCCCTTTTGGTAAATAATCAAACAAACAGGACAGACTTTAAAATTAAGCTAATATAAGCACATACAAAAATTAAAACACACGAGGAAAAGTATACTAGCTGATGAATGTCTTTCAGTCACAATACGATGAGTAAAATCATTATTACAGTTAATTCAACAGAAAGTGGCCTTGAGAAAGCCTGACTCATGTCAATTACTTCTTTAAAGAGAGAGAGAGAGAGAGAGGGAGAGAGAGAGAGAGAGAGAGAGAGAGAGAGAGAGAGAGACAGAGTTGGAAGAAAAAGTAAAAAAAAAATGGAGGTAGACTACTGGATTATTCTGTCGATCTCAGTTAACAGCTACAAATACTTTTTTTTTGTGGAAGACGTTTAATGCCATGGGATAGAAAACTTATTACTTTGAAATCCCTCGTCTTCCCAAGAGAGAGAGCGAGAGAAAGGCGGGTGGCATGGCTCTGTTTACCTCTTTATGTGACACTAGCAATTGAATTATAAGCTCTTCAGTTTATTTCACATAAATTACGGGATGACAATTGCAACGCTTTTCTCCCCCTGATGGAAAATAATTATATGAAAAATTTCTTCCACTTCCAAGAAGCCACACTTAGCCAGGACTCAGACCTTTTTATAGTCAGTTACTCTTATGATGCTGAGTCTTCGTTTACCAATGTATTACCTTTGAATGAGGACTATTGAAATTATGTTAAACAACTCTTGCCTGAAACTGACTATCTTTTTAATAATTTTAAATAAAATCTGCTTTTAAGGAGCTATTGCAACTGTAAGTGCAGGACACTGCCTTTTTTTAGTAATAAATGTTTCACTCAAAAGATGGTAGGGATCTGAGTTATCAATTAGGGCCCATATTTGCAGACATTTTTATGCACTCCCTGGAGGAGCATTTTTTAGACGCCTGTCCTTTGAGTTACCATCCGCTGTTCTACAAAAGGTCTGTTTATGATACCTTCGCGCTTCTTAAATCCAAGTATGACGCCGAAAGGTTTTTTGGTTTTATTATTAGAGCACACTCCGATATAAAATTTACTATGGAATGTGAAAGTGATAATAAACTACTTTTCCTTGATGTTTTAGTCTTACGCCAATATGATCATTTTAACACTTCAGTTTACATGAAGAGAACTTTTACAGTACAAGGTTCAAATGTTATAGCCACTGTTTTTATGGCTTTAAATTAAAATCTCTACTAAATTTCTTCAGCATGCCTTCTCACTGACACCTAGTTTGGGAGTTTTTTTTCACGAGGAAATTCACTTTTTACGTTAATATTTTACAGGCAATTATTTTCTTACTACACTTTTTCACAGGTATGTTTTAAAACTTCTTGATAACATTTTAATTCCAAAAGCCTCCTCACCTACTATGCCTAGTTAAATTTATGCAAATGTACTTTTAA
>NC_061097.1:63857261-63861200 GCF_015104395.2 Macrobrachium nipponense | reverse complement strand
CACTATATTAAAAGTCCGGAGATATTATGAGAAATGAGAGCATCTGGGATTAGCAAAACTCAGAAATGTTGACGAAAGCAAAATGTTGATATTGTTTTAAACAACTGTTGAGTATTGGAGACGATGAACGACTTGTTGGAAGAGAGATAATCGAAATGGAAGTGTTACAGACACAAAGACGAGGATGACTGGAGAGAGAAAGATGAGATTGTGAAGAAGAAGAAATGAGAGATAAAGGAAGAAGCGGAGGAAGGACTAAAGATACAAACAGCTTGATAAGGCTGATTAAAAATTGCTGCACAGGCTAAGGATTAAGATGAAAAGAAGAAAGAAAAAGAGTCTGGACTCCTGAATTGGCGGGGGACTTCAGGAACTTGTCCTGTCTCGGAACCCCAAACCGAGAGGTAGTCCTCATTCGGCAACTCCTAAGAGGATGGTTTCGACCCACCACACGAGGTCTTCCTCTTAGGAGTTATGAGCCGAAAAAGACTCTAGGGACACCAACTGTTACAGGGACTGAAATCAGCTCCATAACAAATGGACGGCCCCAGGCTCTTTACTTCGGACAATCCAGCAGTCGGAGTGAGCAGCATCCTTTAGATGACTAAGGAATATTTGCTTCGTGTTTTGAAAGACTGTATCATTTTATGTAATATTTATAGCAATTTCAGTAACTCTGTAACTATTTATGTGGGTTATGCTTAATAAACAACTTTTCTTTCAAGCCATATATTAAAATAAATGTAAACGTGTTTAAAGGATTTTTAAGAACCAAATATATCCATATCGTTAATCACATCCTTTCGAGGACTCTTGAAGGCTCGATGACGTCATCGTGTTGCAACTCTGGTAGAAATTTTTCTCATTTATCCCATTTTCCTTCAGACAGTGGGTTGAAGGGCGTTTATATAGTCATTTAAAAATCAATTAGTGGTGTATTAAATGAATGTTAAGTTTTATTTGAGGCAAAAATAACATATCTTTCTAATGTAAGTAATAGAAATATAATTGGTAAACAATTTCTCATAAATTAGCATAATTATCTCTCAACTGAGTTGTTAGACATATTATCCAGATAAGTACCCGGGTGATAGCCGAATTTCTTAAGAATATTTTTAATTATCATAATTTAAATTACCATTCATAATTTAAATTATGATAGTTAATTATATCACAAAACATTATTTGGAATGCGCCAGTCTAGCAGGCATCAGATAGCAAAGGCTCTCTGATGCCGCCTAGTGTCTCTGACGCTAGCAACTCACCATCAATCAATAAACATGAAGTAAACCTTATTCATGGGATTCTCACAATGTAAGGTCTACCGTTCCCAATGATGGGTGGGTGGGCCAAGGGTTGTCTTTGGGTGGTCACGGAAACAGACCATTTTCTCGTCTATCCTTTCTCGCAAAAACACTTGATATCGCTACATAATTGTTTGGGATATTCCTCTAATATTTATGTTAAAATACAAACCCATAAGCCTTTATTCATCTTTATAATAGCAATACAATTACTTATATAATTGTGGAATTATCACGATGTTGTGAATTTTTTAGAAATAGTAATAGTAATATAATTTACGGAAAACCACTTCGTTCTCACCCCACTTCCCATGAAACGGAGCTAATTCCAATTGTGTACATAATTATATTACCTATTTTCCAATTTTTATTTACTGTATGGTTATTTCTTTAGTCTTAGTTTTATAAGGGGGCGAGTAAGTTCAATTTTATTGCTGGGATTGTTTGTTTTCTCATTTTAGTTATTCTTATACCTTATACTAACTTATTAATTATGGCCATTATTTCTATACATACACAAACGCACACATATATATATATATATATATATATATATATAGATATATATATATATATATATATATATATATTATATATTGTTGCTTGTTGCTTTCGCAGTGCATAACTTCCCCTCAGTAATTCTATGTAATGTTGTAAAGTGTCTGTAATATGCTTAGATTCCATATTAAAATTAGCCTAGAGTTAACATGTTTAAATAATGTATGTTTAGAATTCAGAAAAACATAATTCAAATTAAGGAATAACATAGAATGTGAAAAGTGAGAGAAATTAGCATTGTACATTCGAAGCAGAAAATTGCTCTCAACCCTTATTCCAAGGAATGCTCGAGTTCTTCGACTGTTAAGAACATTTGTCACCCAAATAGTAATATATATATATATATATATATATATATATATATATATATATATATATATATATATATATATATATTTACAATGGTTTACAGGGCTATCCGTTACTCTTCAAGCTGGTCACTTTTTCACAATGAAATAGAGTTTTTAGTAAGTTTCTTTTCGCAGAAACTCTTATCCAGAAAATTTGGTTTATAAGATTATTAACAGACTGCTTTCAAAAACATTTTTTAAGCCAACTCCCTCTTACAACGTAGAAAAGAAGAAGCTATTCGCTACCATCCCTTTTATCTCAGATAATAATTTCTTAAGTGAATTGAAACGCATTATTGAACTAGAGTTTGGCTGCCTTAATATGCATCTTATCCCTATCAATCCTCTTAAGACTTGCACATTTTTCAACCACAAAGATAACTGCCGACCTTCATGAGATCCAATATTATTTACAAATTTAAGTGCCCGGGATGTCCCGGTATTTATGTTGGTTCTTGCCGAAGGTTGTTGCAGATGAGATATTGCAGTCACCTGGGGTATAGTTTCAGAACGGGACAGAGATTAGCAAACCTGAATTCTCTAATATTAGGAACCATGCGTCCATATGCAGGATTCAAGTTGATAAGAAAACATTTTTCTATTATTGGTGGTACAAGCCACAGTACTACCTCACCACCCTTGAGTCTTTATACATTAAACAGCTGGTTCCGTCTTTAAACTCCAACGTATCTGCTGCTCCTCTATATCTAGCATAACTGAAGTCTGGGTAGGTCTGCAGTCTTGGTCATTCCTTCTTCCTTCTCCACTCTAACAGGTTGTTAGGCACTGGGTCTCTCTTTTACTTTTGACACATTCTTGTGATGGTTTATAAAGTAAAGTTAATTCTTAAGTTTTTTTCAATTTTTTGATATTTTTATTTACTTTTTAATGTTATTTATAATATTTTTAATGAGTATGTTTTAATTTTACAGACTGAAGATGCACTGAGTTATGTGCGAACGTTTTTGTAATAAACCATGGACTTTTTATGTGTTTGATGGACCCTGCTGATTGCCGATATATATATATATATATATATATATAATATATATATATATATATTATATATATATCTATATATATATATATATATATATATATATTGTTATCTTGTTGCTTTCGCAGTGCATAACTTCCCCTCAGTAATTCTATGTAATGTGTAAAGTGTCTGTATTGCTTAGATTCCATATTAAAATTAGCCTAGAGTTAACATGTTTAAATAATGTATGTTTAGAATTCAGAAAAACATAATTCAAATTAAGGAATAACATAGAATGTGAAAAGTGAGAGAAATTAGCATTGTACATTCGAAGCAGAAAATTGCTCTCAACCCTTATTCCAAGGAATGCTCGAGTTCTTCGACTTGTTTTAACAATTTGTCACCCAAATAGTTAAGATAAGACATCCTCTCCCGAGTTTCGCTTTTTTTGTCATCTTTTTTATAAATATTTAATCATACATTGCATTTGCAATCTGCATTGGACGCGCAGTAACCAGTCATTGTTTTTTTTAGCAAAAAACACGTGACTGATTGCACAAGATTCCGCAATGTTGCATCATGTTAGAAGCTTCTAGAATCCTTTTATTGTAAAACTGTTTAATATCTGATAAATTAAATCTTAACTCTCTCGATTTCTCAAAATAGAATTTGTTGTCTTAAAAGTAGTTTAATTGTGAAGTGGAAATATCTTGTATGCAACTGCTGAGAGGTCTGTCAAGGAAATGAC
>NC_061097.1:63814761-63852261 GCF_015104395.2 Macrobrachium nipponense | reverse complement strand
TTAATTGGCTCCTATGATTAAGATATATGCGTGGGAATGAAAATGAATTCATAATAAAAGTAAGTAATAAAAGCATAAACAGGAAATGTACCTCTTATGTATTTTTTTACCGGGGGTTATTAATGGGTGGGTCTGCAATAACTTAACAATGTTTAGAAACAGTATCGTCGTGGACACATGAAGATAACTATTTTCACGTAGATATATTATCTTTTTTTTCATTCCTATGTTCTAGCCAGGCTACTTGACATATAAAGAACTCTCAACTCATACGGTGCAGAAATGAAACAATTGAAACGACTTTCTTCTAATGATATACCTCTGATATTAGTATTCAAATCATGAAGCCTTGATATAAGCTCCCCCGGCCAATTTTATGACCTTTCATTTTTCCTGTAAATAACTTCAACTCATGAGAGCTACATTCAGATCCCAGTGACTTACGAGAGACTGCGAGGAAAGGATGACATTCCCTTTCACAAAAAGGACACGCTGACATCCTGATTGAGTTGGCTTCAACCCCCCACCCCCACCCCCCCACCCCCACCCCCACCCCCAAACCCCCGTTTTTTTATTTCTATTTTATTTTAAGAATATATTAATCGGGTCCATCATAGAGCAAATAATTATTAAGGAAACTGTCCCTACTACAACCATTCTATGATTGTAGAAGTAACCCTTTCCCTTTAAATTGTAAATCAGATGAACTGTAATAGTCAACAAATAGCAATAGTTATCCAGTATGAATTGTATTCGCTACACTCCCACTTGTTCACTAATTAATATAATGGTATTTATGACGTACTGGTATGGGTCCATATTCTCTTAATTCATTTAAAAAATATGGTAATTGGGTGTGTGTGTTTTTTATATAATGTATCTGTATTTCAAAATAGTATAAAAAAAAGGTTCCTCCAGGCCGTACTATTTGAATACTGAAAGTAAACTTCGTAAACCTATTTACTTTCTCAAAGTCGTTTCGTGTGTTTATTCGACGCTTATGTGGCATAGAGATAAAAAGAAAAATGCTAGTAACATTGTTCGTTCTAAGATCATTTTGGAAAGAGACTATAGATCACTTTTGCTAAAGTGTCTAGGCATGTTTGTGATTGGTGTGAGCTAGTGTTAGAATTGTTTTTAAACTTTAGAGGTCAACTTAGCTTTGCAAGGTCATTTCACCTACCCTCAGCTCTAATGCTGATGAAGATTAACATCGTTCAAAGGAAACTGTTCCAGAATTCTGGGGTTATCTATTCCTGTTTTGAGCTTTGATCTCTATCATGATTGTGACGCCTGTTACTGAAGGAACTTCACCTTCCAAACTACCGTTGTTTGTTTCTTTTCAACTAAGCATTTTCGATGTAGGGATCGAAAGCTCAAAAAATTTAATTCTATTCTTATTTGGTGGTAGACCTACGAAGTCCATTAACTGGATTTTCAGGGGAAAGAAGACTATACCAAAATGCAGTCCTTAAATGAGGCGTTTTTTTTGTAAGTAAAACGATTCTATTTACCAAAGGCAAATGAGATAAATGTTAAACCTTCTAAAATTAATAAAGGTATTATGTATCAACATATAATCATCATACGGCAACTTTCCCACTTTGTTTCTACCATTCCATTTAGATTTCCCTCGCATTCATAATTATAATAAAGGTTATTAATAGTTAAGGCTTTAGCCGTATTTTAGATGTAAACTGTCATAACCATAACGCAGAATGATATTACTGTGAATATCTTCTAGGGTAGGTTGAAATTATTGTTGTTTTACTGTAAAGTGTTCTCAAATCTCAGACAGAGCAATTCTTCCAATTAGCATCATCTTTATTTCACATAAGATTTCAGTTCTCTTCCCATCCTACAGAGATGACCCTCGAGAACGTCTTAATTCTACGATTCAAGATTAATTATAGTCATTCATCAAACCTAACTGCTGCGTACTCAGGAGAACAGCATATTTAACACTGCCGGAGAGAGCGTTGCCCAGAATTAAGGAATGGAGCAGAAAGCTGTAGCATCCAAATGGAAGGCGGTAAGTAGCAATTGTTATTGTTTCATTTTCTTCGCTTTGTTTAGCATTTCCCATTTTAGCGTTCCCTGAAAGAACACAAGCCGGGCCATTTTGAAGATTGTTCAAACGGTCTGCCTTTAACGTTATTCAAAATCCTGAGTTAATCCTCTAATCGCTGCTAAGTATTCTCCCATTACCAGCATTCGGATGCATTAATTAAGAATGAGTATAACGAAAAAATATGGAAACAATGTTGCTTTTTGTAGCTTCATTTTTGTTTTGTTGACTTTCCTCTTATTTCCCTTTCCCTTGGTTTTTTGTTGTTGTTATTGTTTTTATTTTTTTGTTGGGCGGGGGGGGGCGTGATAGGAAAGCCCTGTGGAAGAGCCTGAAAAGGTCTGAAAAGGGTGTTTTGCAATGAGTTAAAGATAAGGAATTTTAGGATAGGATATTTATGATTTACTTATTAGAATGTAAATGTAAAAAATAAATAATGCGCATGTTAAACGGTACAGAAAAATTATTTCCAATAAAATACAGTGTATTTATTTTAATTTTCGCTACTGAAACGAGGCTGTAATTGGCCATAGATTTTAGAATGTTTTAATTTATTTGGTGCACTGAATTTAGGGTATGTCTGTGCTCGATTATTTTGTGTTTCCACTTATAACTGAGGGTATATGAACTTTTGTGATTTGTGTCCTATTTATTTCAGCCTTGTTATTAGTATAAGTAGTATTAAGTATGAGTATTAATTACGAAGACTTCTTCATGTTAAGTTACGAATGTAAAGTTTACAACTTATGCGTAAGGGGAAAATCTTGCACGTGACCCAAGTAAGCTGGCTGTTGCATCACTCCTTGTTTCTTTTCGTTAATTGTAATTTTCTTATTTATTTATCCAAATTTCTTATAACTGAATCATCCTAAAAATTTGTCAAATATTCCCTTGTTACATTACTTCACCTTGCATTATGGTATCTTATTCCTTTGGGCACAAGGTGGAATGTACAAAGAGAAAGTTGGTAAAGAGTGACAGGGAGGAGAAATAATACTTTCGAAATACTTTTGTGATGATCTCTTCATAAACTAAAACTTATTGTTCCATTTGTACACTAGTATTTCTAGGTTTTGTTTATTCCTCTTAGACCTTAGCATCATGCAATTTTTTCATTAATATTTAACTTTTTCATAATTGGATTATTTGATTTGTCAAAATTCATAACCATCGTCTGGGGAATTTATCTATCATCTTCTCTTCCACTCCATCCCTCGTTCCTTTCACCTTATTTTATTTTTCTACCCTCTAGGTCTTTCATCCTCCTCCTCCTCCTCCATTTCCCCACTATATAATAATGTAAAGATCGGTGAGTAAAAAGAATTCTTAGCTGTCCTTTGCAGTGAATAATCCTACAAAAAATAAATAGATAAATTAATGAATAAATAAATGAATAAATAAATAAATAAATAAATAAATAAATAAATAAATAAATAAATAAATAAATAAATAAATAAATAAATAAACAAAGAGGAAGGAACAGCGTTACTTTCTTTGTGAAGGTTGTTCATGGCGTGACTTTTCGGGGTTGCTGGAGGCCCATTATTCTTGATATTCATGGTTCGTGACATTTAACATACAAGTATTTCTGGTTTACCTTTTCAGCTTTATAATTCCGGCAAAAGGTACCAGTTTTTGCATCAATAAATAGGTGACTCAGAGCAGTTGTTTGCAGCAATCAATGGAAAAAATAGTTTTAATTAAAAGGCAATCACAGGGAAAAGTTATTATCTTCAACTAACTTCATTACAATATTTCTCAAGCAGCGATTTAATTTTCCCAGTCATCTGCACTGACTTCAATTTCAGAGAAAATACCTTGTTATTATTAAATAGACAGACAAATAGAAAATGGTCTACCCTTGATCAAGGTAGGTGACCCTAGTGATCTTTTTCTTTTTTGAATTTAAAGAAAAATATCACTAGGGTCACCTACCTTGATCAAGGGTAGACCATTTTCTATTTGTCTGTCTATTTAATAATAACAAGGTATTTTCTCTGAAATTGAAGTCAGTGCAGATGACTGGGAAAATTAAATCGCTGCTTGAGAAATATTGTAATGAAGTTAGTTGAAGATAATAACTTTTCCCTGTGATTGCCTTTTCCTTAACACTATTTTTTCCATTGATTGCTGCAAACAACTGTTACACAAAATAATTTCACACTGACACGTCTAATAAGGAAAGTATTCCATTAGAGACTGACTTTAACTGAGAAATAAATTCTCAGTAATTGGGCCGATGCACTTTTTCTCTGTCTGAATGTTAGTAGAAATATTCTCTATTTTTGTAAATTCATACCTCAAATGCTCTTTGTCACATTTGAACTTTGGATCTTGATTCGGAGAGTAAAGGGAGCGTTCCATAAAACCACAAATCTTTCATTGCTATATCTGGTTTTGTAGTTAAGTTAGTGTGAGTTCATGTTCATTTGTTTGCTCTTCTATTTTTTAGTCAGTCTTTCTTTTTTATCATTTCCTTTTTTACTTCTCATTTTCATTTTGTACAGGTTTTATTTTTATAATTTTTAGAAATTATTCCGACAATAGATGACTCTCAATGCCTTTTTGATAAATATAAAATTCCTCATCGTGGGCTATCGCTTAATATGGAACAGAAAATGTTAGATTATATCCTGGAGTATATGAATTAGTTTTCATAGCATAAACAATCACCAGCTACAATTGTAGCGGTTGTAAAGTTGTCACTCTTCCATAACTACACAATTTTAAATCACAATAGAGAAAAAAAAAATTTTGCACCTTTTTATAACCAAACATTGTAATTAACTCTTTCCTTCAGCTGTATCTGTGTTACATATCGTTCCACGAATTTATAACCTCTGACTTTACAAACAATTGTGAGGTTCTCTTTTCCTTGTGCAAAGGAGAAAGTTGACGATAATGTTTGGTCGTAAATAGTAATACATTTTTTTTTTATTCCTCTCTTGTGATCTAAGACTGTGGAATTATGGATGATAACAACTTGACAGTGTTTTGGCAACATTACTCATATTCTTACTCAACAGATGTTATAACACTAAGAACATTTTGAATAATATTAAAAGTAGAGGAAAAGACCCCATATAGACTCCACTTTTCTAGCCCCGCCCCCCGCCCCCCACCCCCCCAACCCCTCCAAGGGGCGTGGCTACCCCCCTCCCCCCTCCTAATAGGCTCATGTACGTACGTGAGGCCTAAAAAGGGGCGGGGAAACAACCCCCAAAACCCCCCAAAAGGGGCGTGGCCACCCCGACCCCATATAGACTCCACTGTCTGGGGAGTGTGGCCACCCTGACCCCATATAGACTCCACTATTCTTGTGGGCGTGGCCACCCCTGACCCCAAATTGACTCCATTTGTATTAAAGCTCATGTACGTACATGAGCTCATAATTGACTCGTACATGTGCTCATAATTGACTCCATTTGTCTTACAAGCTCATGTACGTACATGAGCTCATATTAGGGGGGCGTGGCCTCCCCTAACCCCAAATCGACTCCACTTTTCTACCCCTGTGACGTCACATAACTCTAAGGGAATAAAACCATTCTTTCAACCCTCCACTATTCTGGGGGGCGTGGCCACCCCTGACCCCAAATTGACTCCAACTTTTGTATTATAAGCTCATGTACGTACATGAGTCATAATTGACTCCATTTGTATGATAAGTTCATGTACGTACATGAGCTCAATAATTGACTCCCATTTGTCTAACAAGCTCAATGTACGTACATGAGCTCATATTAGGGGGGCGTGGCCTCCCCTAACCCCAAATCGACTCCACTTTTCTACCCCTGTGACGTCACATAACTCTAAGGGAATAAAACCATTCTTTCAACCCCTGACCCCAAATTGACTCCACCTTTCCTACCCCCTGTGACGTCACTTAACTCTACGGGAATAAAAACCAACATTTCAACCCCTCACCCCAAATTGACTCCACCTTTCCTACCCCCTGTGACGTCACGTAACTCTCGCCCGTGGGAATAAAAACCAACATCACCCCTCAACCCCTCCACCCCAAATTGACTCCACTATTCTACCCTGTGACGTCACGTAACTCTCTTGGGAATAGAAAACCAGGGTTCTTTCACCCTGACCACCAAAAATATTGGACTTCCACCTTTCCATACCACCCCCTGTGACGTCACGTAATTTCTACGGGAATAAAAACCAACATTTTCACCCCTTTCACCCACCAAATTGACTCCACTATTCTACCCTGTGACGTCACGTAACTCTCTGGGAATAAAACCATTCTTTCAACCCCTGACCCAAATTGACTCCACTCCACCTTTTCTACCCCCTGTGATGTCACGTAACTCTACGGGAATAAAAACCAACATTTCAACCCCTCACCCCAAATTGACTCCACTATTCTACCCTTGTGACGTCACATAATTCTCTGGGAATAAAACCATTCTTTCAACCCCTGACCCCAAATTGACTCCACCTTGCTTACCCCCTGTGACGTCACGTAACTCTCCGGGAATAAAAACCAACATTTCAATCCCCACCCCAAATTGACTCCACTTTTCTACCCCTGTGATGTCACGTAACTCTACGGGAATAAAACTTGACCCCACCCCGACCCCAAATAGACTCAGTTCACTGTTTTTTGCGACTCATGTCCCCTTTAATTGTTTTCAAAGTAACCGGGACGTTTACCTCATCCTCCTCCTATAAAATCTCTAAATTTATATATGCACATTGCGAATATACTATCTCTCTCGCTTCTCTCTCTTCTCTTACCCTCCCCTCCCCCCTCCCTCGCCCGTCTTCCCTCTCTCTCAGCTGTTACATTTTGTTTTATATATATATATATATATATTATATATATATATATATATATATATATATATATATATATATATAATATATATATATAGTATATACACAGCTGCTTAGATATTCAGTATCATGATAAAAGGATATTTGGCGACTGACTTCATCCACATGTGATATCTCCCCCAATAACCATATCAGAGTCAATGTTATCTGATGATGAATCACACACACACACACATGAAGAAACAAGACCTTATCGCCATATTTGCCCAGCTGACTTCACCCCAAAGTGAAATTTTATTTATCATAGAATTTGAGTCATAATCTAGGTGGCGAACACAAGACAAAGGTACACATTTCAATTTTGTTTATTTATTATACCGAGTTTGAAAGAGGTTGAAAAATCAAATTACAGACGGAATTGTTATTTTATATTTATAACCAATCCTAAATACAGGGGAATGAATTAATATTCCATACAAATACATACATTAGAAAAAAAACTGTACAAACACAAACGCGATAATATACGCATTCGCTTTTTCAAAAATAATACTTCAACGAAACATACAGCTACTATATATTTTCTAACCTGTTCCTTCACATCACAGCCCTTAGTATATACCACAAACATCTTCTCCAGCACTTTCCCGACCGTGTATCAAAGACGACGACGTTTCATCTAACACCTCAAAGCTTTTAAATTTAGCTAACAAGTTTTTCATATATAAATCTTCCACACACCTTTCCTCCAACAGGGATAAATTCTTTTTCATTATAGCCACGCAGCATATTTTACCAATTTTGCTCATTTCATCACTGAATGTAGCTAACACAGGTAAATATTGATTCAACCAAGTCGTATTAACCAGTCCGCTCTGACCGATGCCAGCGGGAAAGATAACATATTTTACATAGTCATACTATTAGAGTAACGTAATTTTCCGATTTATTTAAGTCAACCTTGTTCTAGATTTAAGTACATTATTTCTTAAGGCATTTAATGTTAAGTGTTTAGTGTTTTGTTTACGCTATAGTTTCTCGATCCTCCCCGCTCACTTAATTGCTTGAACTATCGTGTTAACGATTGTGGTTTGTTTATTTTTCGAGTGCGGCAGGACTCCTGTGAGGTGACTTTTCGAAAGATGGTGCTCGGCCTAAAGTTAGTTCGGGCCTTCCTTTGCTTCCTGATACCTCTGCAGCTGGCGATTATTGGAAAACCTTGAATCTTGTTTTTGGAGCTGCCCTTCGCAGGTACACTTCTGTCACCTGCGACGTCGTGTGACCTGTATTCGACGCAGTTGACTTTGTCACCTGCGACTTCGTCGTACTGCCACCTTAGTGGATATATATATATTTCCCTAGGGTATTGAGTGCCATCGTGTTCTGCCGGCACTAGAGGAACTTTGGGCAGTCATCAGTCTATCTCCAAGGACACCTTAAAGCTGCTGCTGAGGGAGCAATCTGGCTCGTGAGGTGTCAAGTAGGGAGACAGATACCAGGTAGGAGTTTATCTTTGTGTTGTCGGGCAGGACTTCCTCCGACTCCCCTGTACCTGTGGTTACCTGAGTATTCATGTCCTCCCTCGTCTGCAGAGCTGAGATGTATTGGATCACGGCCTCCTTAAAGGCGATTTGAATTTATTTTGGATTGAAGTTTCCCCTGTTTTGTGTGAGGAGTTTGTGATGGATTTGGATATTTGGTATATATATCTATTTTTTCTATATATATATATATATATATATATATATATATATATATATCTATTAATGCTATATTTATAGACTCTGATGGTCCTTATGGCCTATCGGCCTTGATGTTTGTTATAATAGGGTGTTTATATTGTAATTCATAGGTAGGAATTTAAGTGTTTTCTCACTTTTATCCTTCACCTTCTTTCTTTCGTTTATAGTTATAGGTATATTTGGATTTTGGCCTGGCCAGCCATTGTATGGATATATTCCTGTTTAGATGTATTCTTGTGTTTGTTCTCTTTCATGTTTCTATCTAGGGCTTAGTTTTCTTAGCGTTTAGGGATCCTACGGGATTATTTGAGGACTAGTGTACGTCCTTTTCAGTCACAAGGTTGACTTAATGTTATATTTTGTTGTGAATAAATATTGTTGAGTTTTCCCTTTTGTTTTCGTCTCCACTAACCATTTTACGCAGAGTATTTTTGAACATCACTGAGAATATAAATAGTGCAATAAAAGAACTGCACCAGGACCCAATAAAGGGGTCCATAACAAGTTGGCGACCGTGACAGGATATTCTCAGGGATACTCGGTATCTTGGTCTGTGGAGCGACACTGGGGTGGTCTCTTCGATATTTATTTTGTAGTATTGCCTTTCTCCCTGTACACTTTATTTTTTTGGCATAATGGAAGAGTTTGTTTTTGATTCTGCCGAATATTTGGGGTCGGCCGATTGTATAAAGTATTTGCCCGTATTGAGTAGGAAGCATTTAATTTCTTGTGCTCAGTGGTTAGGTGTTCCGCTGAAATCTGCGGGCACTAAGAGGGAAATATTGATTGCAGTAAGAGATAAGATTTCTCAAGATTTAGCAGAGGCTGGAAATATGATTAATGAAAGTCGAGAGGACAGTGATGATGAAGGTAGTACGTTTGATGTAGATTCAGAGGAGGAAAAATTGAGTGTGAGAGCAGGTTTGACTTTGTTTGAGGATCCTCCCCGCACAGGTATTATTTTTGAAGGTCCATCTAATTTACCTAAATCTAATTTGTCTACTAATCCTTTTTTGCCTTCCCCAAATCCTATGCCAGAGGGACCCCTGGCTCCTATTCAATGTTTGGGAGAGTCTAAGGAGGAGGTAGAATATAAGTTAATTTGCAAACGCATCGAGTTGAGGAAATTGAATTTGGAGGAACGACGAGGGCGAGGCGTCACGAGCTGGAGGTAGCTAATATAAATTTACAAATGGCAAGGTTGCAGGGGACCAATATGATCAGTTCCCCTAAGAATAATTTTAATGATAAATTTAATTTAGGTGCGGCATTAAAGTTAGTGCCAGTCTTTGATGAGAAGAACGTCCCTGAATTCTTCAAGGCATTTGAACGGGTTGCCACCCGATTGTCTTGGCCCTCTGAAATGTGGACGGTATTGATACAGTGTAGATTGGTTGGCAAGGCAATCCGGGTATACAATGCCTTGGAGGAAGGAATTGCTCGGGACTACCAGAAGGTCAAAGCACTGGTCCTAAAAGCCTATGATTTGGTACCCGAGGCTTATCGTCTGAAATTCAGGAATTACAACAAACACCCTTCTCAATCCTTTGTTGAATTTGCACGGGTCAAGGAGGAACAATTCGACGACTGGCTAAAGAATCGTCAGGTAGTGTCTTTTGCTGCATTGAGGGAATTGTTGCTCCTTGAGGAATTCAAAAAAGCATGTAGCAAGGAGTTGAGAGTTCATCTCGAGGAGGTTAAGGCTATAAAACTGAATGATGCCGCCCAATTGGCAGATGAATATGTCTTGACTCATCGTTCTGGAACTGGTAATTTTGGTTATCAAGATATGAATAATCCCTCTTCTCGGGTCGTCAGTAATGGAAGGAGAGTAGAAACCATTTCGTCGTCTGTCTCTAATATTCCTAAGGGTAATAATGACCATTCTTTTACAGGTGACAGAAATGTTGGTGGAGTCTCTGCAGGGCCTCCTCCTCCTCGTATCTTTGTGAACAAGGGTATGCCTAATTCAGGCAAGAATATCTATAACAGGTATAATGATAACAGAGGTACTGGACGTAGAGGAACCTGTTTCTGGTGTGACAAACCAGGTCATTTCCAGCACCAGTGCAATGCACGTAGGAGGTATCTGCAGAGAAATGGTCAGAATCCAATTTCATTAATTCCCAGCAGGTCTGATTTTAGTGATAAGGTTGAAAAAACTGAAGTAGTTAGCAGTAGGGTAGATAGTAATGATAATTCATCCCCTAGCAATAAAAATTTGTGACTCGATTTTGACAAATATGTCTGGCCAGGTAAAATAATTCATAAATCTAAAACTATCAATGTGAAGTTTTTGAGGGACACTGGTTCAGCTCGGTCTCTGGTGTTGAGTGAGACTTTGAATGGTTTACAAGAGCGTTCAGGTAATTATGTCGTTCTGGGAGGGTTCCCGAACACTGTTGTTTCTGCTCCGTTGGTGGATGTCAGGTTGTCTTTTCCCGGATATGATAGGGTTACTGAGTTGGCCTTTGTCGATAATCTCCCCATACCTGGTATTGACGGTATTTTGGGAAATGATATGCTCAATAGTGAAGGTCGGGAATTATTTCCTATTTTGTCTGTTCATGCCCATCCTGTTTCTGTAACAACCCGTGCCACAGCAAGAGCTGCTGAATCAATTAATGATGATGAATTATTATTTAGTAGTTTAGAAGTAGATGTAGAAAGGCCCGGGTCTGTAGATAGTAGTGATAGTCATATTATTATTATTGATGTTCTGAAACCTGATTGGGATCGTTTGGCTTTCATTGAGGCCCAGAAAACAGAATTTAATTTTGAGTTAGGTGATATCAATGATCTAACTAAGCCTCGGTTTGGTATAATCAATAATTTGTTGTACAGATTTAGTAGACCTTCGACAGATGATCTGAGCAAGACTTCTCGGATCGAGCAAATTGTGGTCCCTTCCCATTTCTGTGAATCAGTAATGAGTCTCGCTCACGACAATTTCCTTTCAGGTCATTTTGGGGTATGGAAGACTTTCCGTAAATTAGCAAGATATTTTTGGTGGCCTGGAATGAAATCGTCTGTGAAGCGTTTTGTGAACGAATGTGAGGTTTGTCAGGTTATGGGAAAACCAAATCAAATTATTCCTAAGGCTCCTTTAAATCCTATTCCTGTCATCGGAGAACCATTCTCGGAATTGGTGATAGATGTGGTTGGTCCTTTGCCAAAAACTAAGTCTGGTTATATTTATCTATTAACAATTATGGATAGAGCCTCTAGATTTCCCGAAGCTTTCCCTTTGAAACGGATAACCTCTAAAGTAGTTTTTGAAAAATTAATGGAATTCTTTTCCAGGTACGGTCTCCCCCGTGTTATTCAGACCGATTGCGGTACGAATTTCACAAGTAAAATGTTTAGAGGTAAGTGTGCTGAACTGGCCATTCAGCACATTACGAGTGTTCCGTATCATCCGGAGAGTCAAGGTGTGGTAGAGAGGTTTCACCAAACATTAAAATCTATTTTGAAAAAAAATTGTTATGAATCGAAGCGAGTGGGACAAAGCACTTCCGCTCGCACTCTTTGCTCTTAGGAATCATCCCAATGCCTCCACAGGTGTAGCTCCCTTCGAACTGATTTTTGGGCACAAAGTCCGTGGCCCTTTGGACATTTTTTGTGAAGTATTAGGGGTCAATCGAAGGGGAGATGTCAAAATGGGAGAATTTGTGATGAATTTGAGAAAGAGAATGTTCAGTGCTTGGAAGTTGCTCGGATAATTTGAATTATTCTCAGGCTAAAATGAAGGCTAACTTTGACAGGAACACTAAAGCCCGTTCTTTTGAACCAGGAGAATTGGTTTTGATTTTGAGTATGGACCCGGACAATTTTCTTGAACCTAGATATAAGGGTCCGTGGAAAGTTTTGAGGAAATTGTCCGAGGTGAATTACGAAATTGAAGCTCCCGGTTCAAGCAGGAAGTGCAAAATTTTTCATGTAAACAGGTTGAAAGCGTATCATAGTAGAAGTGTTGATCCTTTAACAGTTGTCTCTGAGCCAGTATCTGTAGCTGTGGAATTTCCTCCTCGGGATTCGGATGATTTAATGAGTCAGGTTTCTTCAGATGCTCTTTTTTCTAATATACAAAATTTAGAAGTTTTACAGGAAGGGCTGAAGCATTTGGATCCTCATCAAAGAGAGGATGTGTTTAATCTAATTTATTCCTTTTCAGATTTATTCCGAGACTCTCCTGGTAGAACTAATTTTCTTTGCCATGATGTAGATGTAGGTAGTGCCTCCCCAGTTAAACAAAGTCCTTATTGGTTAAATCCTGTAAAGAGGGATTTGGTCGAAAAGGAGATTAAATATATGTTGGAGCACTACCTGATTCAGCCATCAGTCAGTCCTTGGAGTTCCCCTATTGTTCTTGTTGAAAAAGCTGACGGGAAGTTCCGCATGTGTGTGGACTATCGAAAGGTTAATGCCCACACCAAAAATGACTCTTTTCCTTTGCCACGTATTGATGATTGTCTCGACCAGATAGGTTCTGCCAAATTTATTACGAAACTAGATTTGCTGAAGGGTTATTGGCAGGTTTTGTTATCTGATCGAGCCCGTGAAATCTCGGCATTCGTAACTCCCTTTGGTTTGTATGAATGCAAGGTTATGCCATTTGGGATGAAAAATGCCGCGTGTACTTTTCAGAGGCTTATGAATAGGGTAATTTGTGGTTTGAAAGGAACTGAAATTTATATTGATGATTTGGTTGTATATAGCAATGATTGGAGTACACATATGGTAAGATTGCGTAAGGTATTTGAGACCCTTAGGTTTGCTGGTTTGGTTATTAATTTATCAAAGTGTGAATTTGGCAAGGCAAAGGTTTGTTATTTGGGTCACGAGGTTGGTTTGGGTCAGGTAGCTCCGAAACAAGCTAACCTCGAGGCTATTATTAATTTAAAAAGGCCAGGTAGTATTAGAGAGGTGAGAAGAGTTCTGGGAATGTCTGGTTATTATCGCCGCTTCGTGCGAAATTTCTCTGATCTTGCTCAACCTCTTACTAACCTTTTAGAGAAGGGTAAAAATTTTGTTGGTCTAATCAGTGTGAGGAAGCTTTTAATAAGCTTAAAACCATTCTAATTTCGAAACCTATTTTGACTTCCCCAGAATTTTCAGGAAACCTTATTAATCATAGCAGTAGATGCCAGTGATGTGGGTATAGGTGGTGTCCTTTTCCAAAGGGACGATGAAGGTGAGGTACACCCCATATCTTAATTTAGCCGGAAGTTATTGGCGGCTGAAAGGAGGTATTCTACCATTGAAAAGGAAGCTCTTGCTTTGGTCCGTACCCTTATACATTTCAAACCTTATGTAACTAACTTTTCTCTTCCCATAGAGATCTGGACGGATCATAACCCGCTTGTTTTCATTGAGCGTATGAAAGGAGCCAACCAGAGGATCTTGCGTTGGGCTCTCTTGCTTCCGGAATTCAAGCTGGTTATTAAACACATTAAGGGGTCTGAAAATAAGATTCCTGACGCGCTCTCACGAATTTGATATGTTTGCCTTACCTCCCTCGTACGCTGCCCTGCTCGTTTCTCCGGTGGGTTTGTATAAAAACGTTTTTTTTTTTTTTTGTACACTGTAAGTCGAGGTGTGTATGCGTAAGTTTCCTTCCTTGATTTTTGCGAGTTTGGTCTGTATTGTTCAGATTTGTTTTGACTTTGCTGTTTATTTTCAGGCCAGTAACTTTTGTCTTGTTCTGTTTTTTTTTTGTCTTTTGTAGGTGGACCTTAATGTTCCTGTTTTCCAGGTTCCATGTTCTTGTTATAAAAAAAAAAAAAAAAAAAAAAAAAAAAAAATTTTTCTAAGGGGATGGAAGGTATTAGAGTAACGTAATTTTCCGATTTATTTAAGTCAACCTTGTTCTAGATTTAAGTACATTATTTCTTAAGGCAGTTAATGTTAAGTGTTTAGTGTTTTGTTTACGCTATAGTTTCTCGCCTCCTCCCCGCTCACTTAATTGCTTGAACTATCGTGTTAACGATTGTGGTTTGTTTATTTTTCGAGTGCGGCAGGACTCCTGTGAGGTGACTTTTTGAAAGACGGTGCTCGGCCTAAAGTTAGTTCGGGCCTTCCTTTGCTTCCTGATACCTCTGCAGCTGGCGATTATTGGAAAACCTTGAATCTTGTTTTTGGAGCTGCCCTTCGCAGGTACACTTCTGTCACCTGCGATGTCGTGTGACCTGTATTCGACACAGTTGACTTTGTCACCTGCGACTTCGTCGTACTGCCACCTTAGTGGATATATATATATTTCCCTAGGTTATTGAGTGCCATCGTGTTCTGCCGGCACTAGAGGAACTTTGGGCAGTCATCAGTCTATCTCCAAGGACACCTTAAAGCTGCTGCTGAGGGAGCAATCTGGCTCGTGAGGTGTCAAGTAGGGAGACAGATACCAGGTAGGAGTTTATCTTTGTGTTGTCGGGCAGGACTTCCTCCGACTCCCCTGTACCTGTGGTTACCTGAGTATTCATGTCCTCCCTCGTCTGCAGAGCTGAGATGTATTGGATCACGGCCTCCTTAAAGGCGATTTGAATTTATTTTGGGATTGAATTTCCCCTGTTTTGTGTGAGGAAGTTTTTGTTCATTTTTTTATATATATCTATTTTTCTAACATATATATATATATATATATATATTATATATCTATATATATATATATATATATATATATAATCTATTTAATGCTATATTTATAGACTCTGACTCTGATGGTCCTTATGGCCTATCGGCCTTGATGTTTGTTATAATAGGGTGTTTATATTGTAATTCATAGGTAGGAATTTGAGTGTTTTCTCACTTTTAGCCTTCACCTTCTTTCTTTCGTTTATAGTTATAGGTATATTTGGATTTTGGCCTGGCCAGCCATTGTATGGATATATTCCTGTTTAGATGTATTCTTGTGTTTGTTCTCTTTCATGTTTCTATCTAGGGCTTAGTTTTCTTAGCGTTTAGGGATCCTACGGATTATTTGAGGGATACGTGTACGTCCTTTTCAGTCACAAGGTTGCTTAATGTTATATTTTGTTGTGAATAAATATTGTTGAGTTTTCCCTTTTGTTTTCGTCTCCACTGACCATTTTACGCAGAGTATTTTTGAACATCACTGAGAATATAAATAGTGCAATAAAAGAACTGCACCAGGACCCAATAAAGGGGTCCGTAACACATACGATGATTTAAATAATTCTTCCTTCAATTTCTTGACTGAAGAAAAAAAGTGATAGAACCTCATGTGTTTGGTATCTCTGCCCAAACGATCGGCGTGATCTTCATCTTTGGAATAAGCCACGCTCTTTTGCGCGTATTCATTATCTTCAATGGGGGCACCAATACCGTATTGTGTTAATAAGGTAGCTATGGTGGGTAGATCAACTTCTTCGTCGCATTCCCAAGATGTGATATTTTCTGGTCTTTTCACAATGGCGGACCCTTCAATAGCCCTATCACGAAGACAGGCATATGATGCACCAGTGCGAGAATATCGAAAACCTGCCAATTCGGCATATGGATAAGCTCGAATGACGTCCGCCACAACACCGTAATTCCTGCATGTCACACAGTTAGTGGCCACTACTAAACACATATTCCTCTTCCTGAACTTATTTTCGGACAAGTTCCCGAAAACTAACTTGCACGAGGAGGTTGATGAAGCCATGGCGAGAGTTCACGTCTTGATGTGACAATCCTTCAAGAGATAATGAACTACGAAAGCCCCGCTACCCAAGACCCCTTTATCACAATCACTGATTACAAACCTGTTGTGACGAAGCATCAAGCCTCTCCCAGCAATGATTCAGACTAACATGAATAAACAAGTCTTATCATTCCCTCACGCCAAAGGTCATCCACACATGACTCATTTTATCAAAATCAGTATCACTCCAGCCATGATTCGCAGACACGAATAAACAAGTCTTATCATTTCCTCATGACAAAGGCCGTCCACACACACACACACACACACACACATGACTCATATATAAAACTTCCACACATCTTTCCTCCAATGGGGATAAATTCTATCGCTACAAGGCGCGTGAAACTTCCCCCAATCCTTTGGAATACAATACTTCACGAAACACCAAAGTCACACCTGATATACTTCCAACTGAACACCACATAAATTACAAACTGACAAGGGAAAAATTGATGTTATTCCCTACCCAAAGTGTATATGAGTAAGTGCAACACACCGACCCTCCGTCCCTACAAGTATTTCTCTTGACCGAAACGCCATTTCCCTCCGTCACTATTCAGTAAGTAGCATATAAAACACTTTCCATTTACTTGAACATATAGTATAGTAAATATTGAAAACAGCAATAAGATTCATCTGTATATGGAATAGATATTCTTATAAAATAATAATCGTACCCGTTGAAAGAAGCGGAATATATAAAACAGTCATTATTCCTCCCTTTCAGATATGGGAAATAACTCTAGTAGTGAACTGTCAGCCGACGAAGTAGCCACTCAAGTCAGACACCATTACTATTATGGTGTTGGAGCCCCAAACTCATTTATTAGGAAGGTGAAAACGGGTCATGACCATGAAGCAGGAGAAGAAGAAGTAGCAGGAGATGCAACAACTACCACTGGCAGCCCACAACAGTGCAACCCCGACCAACTTCGCCACCACCCACTACTGAAGGAAACGAGCAACCCGGTGAAGGTAGTAAAAACCGAATGTGTTATATATTTATTTTAATAATAGTTCCTGATTCCATAGAAACACGCACTCTTTTTCTCCGTTTCCCTGTTTTTCCGTTCAAATGCATTGTGGGCGTAGTAAAAACACCTATATAATTATTTTCATGAAGGATTTTATTGCACCACATAAAGAGTTTACAAATACAATACACTAATCGCTGTCAGACCGTCTCAGCACGCATCCCAATATAACTTCCACGTGTATCCTTATTTTAACCTGAATATGCCGAAGAACATTTAAGAGGAAACGACTAAGACGTCTTAGCAGTTTAACACCGACGTTCATGGGTGAATGATTCTCACAGCTCATCCTGAAATAAGTAAAAAAGTTATGTGATTGAAGGTGTATGATACATATATAGATATCCTTAATAGAATGTAAATGGAGTAATATAAAAATCAAAAGAAAAATATGCATTTACCTTAGTTGTTCAAGATGCGGAGACATTCCTTGTACGTAATAGCACGTTTGACCCCGACCTCCAATGTGAACATTTAACTTTTTCAAATATTTAAAATAATATCCCGTTATCCATTTATCATTACCTCCCAAACGAGTGAATGAGAATACATTTTGTATTAAGGATAATACTGCTTTCACACCTCGGTGACTCACGCAATGAACAAAAAAACTAACGTAAAGACCGCACTTGTACGATTTATCAGGTTGTATTTGTTTTATTAGGCGATAGAGGTTATATTTGGGATGCGCATATATAAATTTAGAGAAGTCGTTCAAATAAACTTTTGGATTTATACCGTAACCTATCCAAAAAAGGAAGGTTAGTATATTTCAAGGTGATTTTTCCACGTAAAAACATACCCAATGACCAACAATATTAATATCAGTAGACGAAGATAATGTATTAGATATAAAAACTAAAGGTTTAATTCTACTTTCTGGCAATGTCAATAATCCTACTTCATCCGAAGCGAACACACTTAAATATTTAACCCGGTCACCGAGTGAACCTTTTAAACTTATTTCAATTTCTTTTGTATCCATTCCATTTAACCCCTAACATCACACTGAATAACCCTATCCGCATCCACCGTTAAAATACCCTTGGTATCCCCGAAAAGTAAAATAATGCAAGGGTTAGGCGTAGGCGTACCCAGCCTGATCGATATTCGCAGGTTTGCCGAAATTTCCACTGGCATGGAATCTTCAAACATCTTCCACCACAAAATTAAGCAGTAAATAGCCTCTAAACATTTTTAAAACTATCATAAGTGATCAGATTATCACCGCCACCCCCTATACTTTCTGCGTCTTTGTTGATATAATTGCATGATGGTATTAGGGAAACTACATTGAATATTATATATAGTATTCCCATTAACGGTAATATGTATATTATTTAAATCGAAAGATTGAAAATATAGACTATTGGTGGCGTAATCACCTGAAAATGTTTCCATATCAATCATGGCCAATGTGATTTTTTCAGGTATACAATTGTTAAAAGGCTGATCAATTAAAATCGAATTTTCATTTTGCCCAATAACGTATGTTTTGTATAAAGTCTTATCAAATATATATTGTATAGGATTAACTGCTATCGCTTCATTTAAAGCTGACATTGCGTTATAATGTGGGGTAAGTCTATCGATCCATAATTTAGCCTTTTCTACATTCAGCACATTTAAATGTCCGTCTGTGTGGGCGCCCATAACCCAGTTATTATTCGCTAATTCGAGTCTAAGTCTCAAATCAACCGAATCCAGTAAATACATGTCTATAGTCGCTATATCCAAAAGAAGTGGAAAATATGTATGCACGCCCCTCGTTTTAATGTCACCTATAACTTTCGTCTCCCACCTGCTGGTTTGACCGAAGGTATTGGCAGTAAATTGCCGAGTTACCCCGTGTGTTACATGATAGTCATCGTATAAAAATCCCGCCCGGCCGGTGGTAGGTAATTGCCGAGTGGGTTTTTATCATTTTCAACATTTTGATATATGATTGATAGTTAAATACCGGACAGGATTCCACCAACTTTTCATTCAAGAAAACGGAAGCGGATTTAAATAATGTATTACTAATACCATTAACGACAGACACATGGACATCATCCGCTAATTGCGTGTTGTCCCTATCTATTGTGATATATAATTCTAAAGCTATACTTGACAAATCTAAGAAAGAACCTGCCACCCCATTAACGCGAAATTCTATATATTTATCAGATAGAACTTGATTTATGGAAATATTACAAGGTGTAAAATCCAGTCTTTCCTTTGAATTAACTGGAGTTTCAATAATTCTCTGTCTATTAACATTCAGGAACAATTCTGATATACCGCAATATACAATGAAACAGGAACTTGATTACCAGTTCCAGGGTATGTTAGGAACTACGCTAGCCATGTTTTGTGTTTATATAATTTTAGATGAAGAAGGGTAGAACGAGTGCGTACCCGCCGAATGTCAATTGATGAATGAGTTACAAAAGATCGTACACTCCTTTATTATATTTACTCCTAGATTTAACTCATGTGCCCACCTCTTCCTCGTTTTTTCTTTCCTTCCCACACTCGACCGTCTAACTAATCGTTTCACTGTTTTCTTCCGTCTCTTTCTCCTTCTCCTTCCAGTAGCCGCTTAAAAATTCGTTGTCGCAGTAGTTTTGAGGGCCCTTATACCATTTCGTTTTATGGATTCTTTTAAAGGTAAACCGCTGTTTTACCATATCAGATAACAACAGATCTACCGACGAATTCATTAACTGAAGGTTTCGCGGCATTAAATAGAAAAGGAAGCATTTTCCGTGCAACGCCACTTATGGCCGAAAAAAAACCGCTTCCCCTTCTGCGGCCGGGATAGAAAACGGAAATATCCTCAAATCCCGCTCCTCTCCTTAATAAAGGGTCTGATAAAAATAGTTTTTTAAATTCCGATTCGGAACGGAGGCGCGAATAACACTCTATTTTACTGTTTATACTATTCAAAAACAATTTAAGTGGAGCTTGATTCGCAAGTTCTAGTTCACTCGAGGGTGTTACGATCACGAATAAGGAATGCCAAGGGTGAACATCGAATTATATACGCACCTATTCATCTAATTTTCCTCTAGGTTTTATACGGAGCAGGTAAGTAACACTCGAGTCTTTAGTGAAATGTAAAAGGTGACCATTTTGATCCGTGATAAGAATAGAAATCTGATCCAAGATGTTCGTGTTCAACAATTTGTAGACTGTATTATGTATTCCTTTTCCTCTACTACTTGCTAAAGTAAAACAGTCCAATATATCTACTAGTCTCCCGCCAAAATCGTCGGTTGAACTATATCCGTATACACATATATATAATCTACCCCACAATTATCAGGTAGAGAATCAAGGGAAATGTGTTCATTCAGTTCACGCCCGCCATATATTTAACATAACCGGTATTAACTATGAAAACCTAATAATTTCGCGGCTTTTCCGCTAAATTTGACGTATATACTTTTTAACGTCCCCATCGTTCTCAATTTCTCTCTCTTGATACGTGGTAATAGTAATTCTCCTTAAATCTTCATCCCAATGAAATATACCGTTACTTTATTGAAATAATTTATGAAAATTATCACCGTAATAAACTTTCAAATAATCATACACGTCCTTATTAAGAGCTCTCACGAGTCTCTTCATATCCCCCGCTAACATTGCTATTCTCGGTCTATACAAATATGTATGCCTATCACGTTTATGACGCTCTGTAATAAATTCGAGAGTGAATAAATCATCTTTGGATAATATAGCGTAATAACTCCCCGGGAACATGATCGAAGCTAAACCTACTTCATATTCAACCCCGTTAGGTAATAATATAGGTGTAGGTAATCTATTGGCAAATTTCGAAGGTGTATTTTTGGTATACGTGTCTAAACAGCCGAGACTGCTCAAATATATGGTGTGTACACCAGCCATTTCGGTTAAATACTATGACAGGTATATGTCACGTATGGTATTTATAAGAAAAGTTCGATAGCGTTTTATCTAGGTCTTATATGCAGACTGCACGATAGAACCCCATTTTCAGTAAACATTATTTCTTCACACGTTCTGATCCGAGGAGCATGCGATAGTAAATGTAATCCAATACGTCAATGGTATTTAAAGGTTTATAAATGGCATTATGCGGACCTTTACCACATGCACATCCTAACGTGAAGCAGTCTAAAAGATTAACCATTTTATCACCCAAGATGGTAGGTTGAACGATACCCGAATACAGGTAAACGTATTCAACGCCTTGCTGGAATATATTTCTACCGTGATGAGGTCTCAACGCACCCGAACTGTATATTAAATACCTGACTTTTTCATTGAAACCAAACATATTAGCTGCTTTAGCACTGAGTTTAATCGTAATTGAATCAATCATATCAACTATGGCCGCTCCTGCATCGATATGTGGAATGCTCATTCTCTTCGTGTCATCATTCCATGAGAATAAACCGTCCCTGCGGATAGCTCCGCGAATATGCTCACCGTAAAATTCAGATAATTGTTCAATAATTTGCGTATTAAACGCTCTAGTCATGACATTCATATCACCACCCAACAAACCCGAAATGGACTTATAAATATACGTATAAACGAGTTTCCCATCTGACTCGTTATAGATCGCGTTAAATTGAATAGTAAAATCAACGTCTCCTGGTTTAATAGCGTAATATAATTTCGGGAGAATGACTCCCACTAGCCCCACTTCATATTCCACTCCTTTCGGTAATGATATAGGGACGGCTAACCTATTGGTAAATTTACACGCCCGATTTTCTGGAAATGTACCTATACAGGCATTGCTATTCACGTATATGATGTGATCGCTACACATGTTGAATGTAGACTGTATGACTAACAATGGGCATCGGGTTTATAATATATGTACATAAAAACCTCCACGTTCATGTTATGTCACACCATATTCATGAATTTGTTATCACTCAGATTGTCACGTCATTAAAGAAAATGTCCAAGCCTCTAACCGCCATGATGAATCATCCTCACCACCCTTCGATCCAGGTAAAATGTTATTATTATTATTATTATTATTATTATTATTATTATTATTATTATTATTATTATTATTATTATTATTATTATTATTTTTATTATTATTATTATTATTATTATCATTGCGGTTTTTGCAGTTATTATTATTATTATTATTATTATTATTATTATTATTATTATTATTATTATTATTATTATCATACACGTTCACTCCGGTGCTTATTTAAAATGATCTTTACAGATCCCTTCGCTGAAGACTTCCCATTAGATGAAGATCTGATGGGGAGTAATAATAATAATGAAGCATCGCACGTTGGTGGAGGTGTAGGAACCAGAAGGGGATCTTCACTCACGGGGGAAAGAACGGAGGGTAAATAAGTAGGAGTACCATTCATTATGCGGCTGCAGTAGGGTCACACATTGACGTGGCAATGAAGTTAAGTAGTAGCATAGCCCGATTACGCGAAGATGTGCACAGTAACTTCCTTGAAAGAGGTATTCGCTCGGCTATGCTATACTTGTGCGTTATTATCACCAGCGTGAGGATGCTAGGCGACCTGAATGAAAAAAGTGCTTTTTATGTATGTACTCCACCCACCCTCACTACGATTGACTCGATCTATGACTCCCTGGAGGAGGCTATTGAGTTTATAGCTAATAACTTGGAAGAGAGACTCAACCGTACTGAGGGTTTGGGTTGGTGTATGACCCTCGCTGATAGGTTGAACTTCATATCACGCGGCGTGAGTTAGTGAATATTAATAACTTCAAGGTGTATCCCAAGGGAGTCCGCAGTAGTGATCAGGTTATCAATATTCAGTCCGGGTACAACTGTGTCGTTACAGCGTTAGAAGCGTACGTTGTACTCCGGGATAACCCTCCCACACGTATTAACAACCTCCCTCGTGTCTTAATGAGGAGGATGGGGAGGGGACAATTTAATATCAAACACTCGCCAGATATGCCGTTGACCCATGACTCTTTCAAAACATTAGAAAAGGGGAATAACCTCAACATATATCTGTATAAATTATGTGAATTAGTCATGGGGAAACAGCGGAAAAAACATTGGACGGTACATCTGGTGAGGAAAGGTGGTAACCCCCAAAGCCCTCATTTGGTCACGTTGTTATTAATCACTGACGACCACTTCGCGTTGATTAAGGATATGTTGGCATTCGTGAAGAAGTTCTGACATGGATTCAAGCAGGGGCGGGGGATTGAGCACGCGGGTGGTATGTGTTACAATTGTTTGACTTTGTTTAATAGTCCCACCATCCGTGAGGCACACACACAGGCCTGTACTGCTCGAACCACTGTCGAATACCCAGAACCCGGCCAATTTAAACAGTTTACTAAAGTTAAAGCTCTGCTGCCAATCTCGCACATGGCTTTCCTGGATTTTGAGGCGTATAATATTACACAGAAGACCGGAGAAGACGATCCGAGAATAGTATCTCGGCAGAAAGCTTTCGCTTACTGCTATGTGATCGTTGACGGTAGAATGGGGGAATATTGTACCCATAGACTAAGTCACGGAGAGAAATGCGTTGATGATTGTTTGCAGAACATGAACCGGGACTGGGCGTTATTGCGTGAACGAATGCGTGCGTATCCTTTACATATGACTCCTGAATCCACCCATAAGTTTGAAGCGAGCACTCATTGCGAAGGATGTAACGTCGAATTCAAGGCTGGAGTCAGAAAATGCGGACAATCACGCTCATTTTGTGGCACGGGACAACTTTGTGTGTGCACTGTGTCAACAGTGAAAATAATGAATATGCAATTTAAGGAGCCAACTTTAACAGTGTTCGTACACAATTTGTCATATGACATCGCCCTGGTCTGAAAGAGGCGGGGGCTCAGCATGATTTGTAAATTTCTGAAACGCGAGGGTAGTAAATTTTACTCGGCCAGATCGGGCAATCTGAGATTCGTGGATAGCAACAACGTGATTAGGGGGACCCTTTCTAGTCTCGCCTCGAGTCATATCAAACAGAAAGGTTCCCTCGAAATCGCACGTCAGTTGTTAATCCAGTATTCTCGGGATTGTCTCGATTTAGTTTTGGGTACGGGTAAACAGTACTACCCTTATGATTATGTGACGGATTTCAATATCCTGCGAAAGCCCGGCATCCCTTCTCGAGAGTGTTTCGATTCGGAACTTACGGGAGAAACCCTTTCCAGTGGGGGCTATGCACACGTGGTCAAGGTTTGGAACACCGCTAATTGCACCAATCTTCTAGATTACACCATTTTGTATTTGTTAATGGATGTGGGATTATTAGCCGACGTTTATTTAGCTTGGAGGAAGGCTGCCATGGCGCAATTCAGACTAGACCCCGCCCGTTACCTGACTTCTACCTCTCTCTCACTCGATGCTTTCCTATATTCCTCTAAAATTCGTCTCCCCCTCATTTCGAATGGTGAACTCTATCAATTAATTTGTAAAAACATCCGCGGCGGTTTTTGTAGTCTAGTTCGAAGGCAATGCGTAGCTAATAAATCCAGAGTTAAATCCCAGTTTTAGGGTTGGTGATCCTCAATCGTATATATTATACGTTGATTTCACCAGTTTGTATCCCACAGTTATGAGTAAATCCAAAATGCCCTTGGGTGAAATAACTGAACTTTCCCCTGTCGAATTAGAAAGATTTGTCGCTAGCGATATTACCGCCATTGATTCACAGGGTGAATACGGTTATTTCATACTGCTCGATACCAAACCAGTTAGACGGGATGTTGCTCTACAGACGGATGATCTCCCTCTCGCCATTCATCACATGAATGTGACTCACCAGGATCTATCGCCCTATAGTAAAAACCTGATGAATAAGTTCAAGGTGAAGCTACCCAAGAAAAATGTTAAGTTGACGGGTACGCATTTACCCAAGCATTATCACTTGATCTGTCTTCCCTTATTACAAACGTTGATAAGGCTCGGTCTCGAAGTTGATGTAATAAGGAAAGTGTACAAATTCAAACAGGATTTTTATTTGAGGGAAGGGGGATATTCTGGAGAATGCCGAAAGGCGTGCTAAAGAGACCGATCCAGACAAGAGGAAACACCATCAAAATCATAATGAATGGTCTTTTCTTTTTGGTGTCACTATTAAAAAATTAATTGAATTATTCTACCCGAACTGTCGTCACCACCGGTGAAGCCTCTCTCCTCAGGAATGTGTCCAAACACACGTACAAGTCTTTTGGAAAACTGGGTAAATAACGACAGGTACATTGTAAACCATTGCAAAAGAGTCTGTTATGGCTGAATCCCCGATTTATATCGGTTTCAGTATACTAGACATGGCGAAGGATATGATGTATCGGTTCTATTACGAGTCGTTCGAAAAGCAGGTTGGACACCGAGTTCAGCTACTTTATACCGACACTGACAGCTTGATCTTTTCCTGGTGACTGATAACCTCAATCGGGAACTGAAGGGTGCGCTCAAACCCTACATGGATTTGAGTAATTCCCCAAAAACTCACGAATTGTATGATGAGTCACATAAGGGGGGAACTCCAGGTTAGTGAAGGTTGAAATGGCGGGGCTTGAACTCATGAGGGAACTTCATCGGCGTTTGTTAAAACCTAAAGTTTATTCGTTATCTGACGAGGAAAAATAGTCGTGAAGTAACACCTTGAAAAGGTGGTGTCCAAAGGTGCCGGCAAAAAAGACCATTCCACATGGACCCAGTATCGAGCTGTAAATCGACAAAAAGAATGAGCATTACTTGATACTCGTGTGCACAACCTTTGCAAAAGAGTAGGAGGCACGATGGTGAACATAGAGCCATGCGAAGAAAGGATCTCTCTGTCCTTTTAGAGTGGACAAGAGATATTATGTGACACCTTATAAATCGTTGGCGGGTATTGGACAATCCAGACATTGGGGTGCGGAGGAGGGTATTAGCGTGGAGGAGGAGGAGGGGGAGGGGGAGGGGGATGGGGGAGGGGGGGAGGAGGAGGAGGTAGCTAGGAGGGTAGTGGGGCGCCCGGTAGTAGCGGCAATCTCTCCAATTTTAAAATATTGCCGCTCCTAGCACCTCGAGAATTCCATATCTCCGCTATTTCTCCGACCCTACATCCCAATCACATCAGTTTCCCACCCGGGTGAAAGGATGTTCAAAACGTCCGAAGAGAGAATAGTAAAAATATAACAATTTTTAATTAATTCCTCTCTTCTTCGACGTCTTTGACTTCTCGACGGGAAATGGTTTCACCCTCTCCTCCAGTTAAACCGGGGTCGTATCACACCTTGGACCGGGTGTCAATAGTTTGTATAATTTTATTATATAGGTTTTATCTTATATTCAAGGATTTTAATTTAATAAGTATATTAGGATATAATGTAATTTTGATTTTTATTAATAATCATATACACAGTTAGTTTTTTATAAGTTTTGAAATAGTTATATTGTTATTTTTTATTATAACTTTTGCCAGTTTTGACTTTACGTTCTATTTTTATTTTAAATTGTTTTAGGAAAAACCATGCATGTATTTCATTATGGAACAAATTAAAACAAATATTATTGGCGTCAAACTTCCATTCACCCTAATTATTATTAAGGCTTGTATATAAAAAGGAGCGCGTAAAGTACACAACTATAGTCTTAAACGTGCTAACATCATGGCCGCGACAGGTCCCTTCCCTGGGCAGTTGTTAGACCCGTTCGCTAATCCCGCTCGTATTATCATCGCAGGGTTTAGTAACAGTGGCAAGTCCGTCCTATGTCAAAAAATCATTGAACTCATATGCAAAACGGCGTTTCCAATACATTTTCATATTGCGGGGTAATCTGAACACCCCCCTCGAAATGCATCCCTCCAATAGGTCCCAAAGTTTAAAAGTTATCCAAAGAAAATTGTTAAATCCCTTTGATTATGCTGAAAAGGGGGAAGAACTGGAGGTTAATAAACGGTATATTATTCATACTCGATGATTGCTTCCTCGAGGCTAGTGATAATAAATTTGTGACTAACGCCTTCACAGCGGGACGTCATTCATCTATTTCAGTTATATTCATAATGCAGAATATGTTTCATTCGGGAAAGTTTAGTAGAAGTATAAGCTTGAATTGCTCACATTATATTCTAATGAAAAATCGTGATTTTAGTCAAATTGAAACTTTAGGTCGGCAGTTATTTGGCCGTCAAAAAGCTTCAGCCTTTTCGGACATATATAAAAGGCCCTATCACGTAAACCGCTACGGTTTTATTTGTTTAGTAGACTTCGCTCCGTCAACACCTGAACTGTTACAGCTCCGAATCTAATTTCTGGGTGAAACAGAATATCAAATAGCTTACCAATATGGATAAAGAACGGATAAAACTGCTAAAAACTTTGTACGGAGATGCACGGGGTGTGGGTAGTTTCAGCGGGGTGGACTCTTTATTCAAAGTAGCGAAAAATCTGAATAGCCAAATTACTCGTGAAAATGTTAAAGAATTCTTACGTGGGCAAAAGTCTTACACACTGCATAAAGTCACTCGAAAAAAATTCTCCAGAAGAAAAATCATGTCACCTAAACCGAGAGTAAAAGCGAGCACCGATTTAGCTGATATGTCCAAATTAGCTCGGTATAATAATGGGTTTAAATATTTGCTAGTCTTTATTGACGTGTTTTCCAGATATCTACAAATTGTTCCCTGAAAAAGAAGGATGGTGTTTACTATGCGTCGCGCTTTGAAGAAGGTTATCGAATCTACCGAATTTTTGGGAATTTCACGTTTGAATAGCGATGAGGGTAGGGAATATTATTACACAAAATACGCCAGAGAAATTCTAGAAGTAAAAATATAAAATATATAGCGTTATTCTGAGAGAAATAAAATCCTCTATAGCTGAAAGAGTCATAAGGACTATTAAGGGTCGTATATATAGATATCTCACACATAAGAATACCTTAAAATACATTAACGTCTTGCGCGACATTGTTCAGAGTTATAATCATACCCCCCATAGAAGTTTGGGACGCACCCCGCAAGAGGTTCACGCATTAACGGATAGAGATGACATTGAACGTCAATTCTCGAGTATGTATAAAAAGGCTGTTCTCGTTAATCCTCCCGCCATTTCGCTCTTGAATGTTGGAGACGTTGTACGTATTGCCGATGAGCGTCGCAACGCAATTTTTAGGAGGGGATATACAATTCAAAATACTCTGGAAATTTTTAAAATCCGAAAAGTGGATACAAGGCAAAATCCGGTCGTATACTTCTTGGAAGATTTAGTGGGTGAAGAAATAAAGGGCGTATTTTATTGTGAAGAATTAATTCGCACAAATCTACCAGAAACGTATGATATCACTATTCTGGGAAGGAGGAGGAAAGATAATAAAACTCAATATTACGTTCATTGGAAAGGTTATCCGAGTCAATTCAATTCCTGGGTTGATGAATCTCAAATTGTACGGATATGAACCGTAAGCAACCTTTAATACCGTTGAATATAAAACAAAAACTTTATTTTATTCATCTCTGGTTTATCACCCAGTGAAAGAAGTAAAGTTATTCCCATCTTAAACGGCGGTGTCTACTCTCTCGGAAATTTTTAGAAATTTTCTTTGTGGTAATCTAACTCAAGATAAGAAGTTTATTAAACACTTAAGAAATTGTAGACGAGAAATTCATCTTGTGTCCTTGAAAACAACGTTCATATCTAAGAAGAAAAATATACTGAAAAGTCGTAAAGGGGGGACTATTCTATCGGTTTTATTGCCTATTGCTGCGAGTTTGGTAGGGAGTCTTTTTAATTGAAAATGAAGGAGTTTTACGTTATCCCTGCCATTACCTATGAGAGGTTAATGAATAGAAAAGAGGTTTGTGATGGTGATACTAATAGCCTGGAGGGTACTGGCAAGTTGGATACGGCAGCTGTTAGTAGTAGCGGACACGTCTCACGGGACCTCCTCCTCCTCCTCCTCACCCTCCTATAGAAAATGTAGGTGCAGTGACTGGAGGGGAGGTGGTAAACGCCCCCATTACATTGAAAACAATTAAAGGGGACATGACTCGCAAAAAGAGCAATCCCGATTTAACAGGTATTATTCAATATTTTTTAAAGAACCTCAAAAGTCATACGTTACGGCTTTTGTTAAGCCCTTACAAGATTCTAACACGGTTGAATGGAATGAAGAAGGAGATTTAACTCATCCGCTCGCTGGTTATAATATTTTAGATATAGCTCGAGAATTTCAAGGGAATAAAAAAACCCACGTTGATAATATTTCAAATTATCGCTACTTCATTGAAATGGTGGGGGTTAAAGATTGGATGTTAAGGAATATAGCCATTAAAAAACAAATCGAAACTTGGCGAAATATGGGGAAAAAGGGAGGAGGAGGAGGAGGAAGAGGAGGAGGAGGAGGGGGTGGGAAGGTGAGGGCGGGACATGCGAAAAACAAGATGGCGAGTGTTTGGGTGGCTTATTAACATTTTAGGAGCTGTTTAGTCACGTGATACTGATTTTGATAAAATGAGTCATGTGTGGATGACCTTTGGCGAGAGGGAATGATAAGACTTGATGCTTCGTCACAACTGGTTTGTAATCAGTGATTGTGATAGAGAGTTCTCGGGTTGAGGGTCTTTCGAAACTCATTATCTCTTGAAGGATTGTCACATCAAGACGTGAACTCTCACCATGGCTTCATCAACCTCCTCGTGCAAGTTAGTGAAAAACTTGTTGGCTAAATTTAAAAGCTTTGAGGTGTTAGATGAAACGTCGTCGTCTTTGATACACGGTCGGGAAAGTGCTGGAGAAGATGTTTGTGGTATATACTAAGGGCTGTGATGTGAAGGAACAGGTTAGAAAATATATAGTAGCCGTATGTTTTCGTTGAAGTATTGTTTTTGAAAAAGTGAATGCGTATATTATCGCGTTCGTGTTTGTACAATTTTTTTCTAATGTATGTATTTGTATGGAATATTAATTCTTATTTTTTTTTTTTTTTCCATACCCCTGTATTTAGGATTGGTTATAAATATAAAATAACAATTCCGTCTGTAATTTGATTTTTCAACCTCTTTCAAACTCGGTATAATAAATAAACAAAATTGAAATGTGTACCTTTGTCCTTGTGTTCGCCACCTAGATTATGACTCAAATTCTATGATAAATAAAATTTCACGTTGGGGTGAAGTCAGCTGGGCAAATATGGCGATAAGGTCTCGTTTCTTCATGTGTGTGTGTGTGTGTGATTCATCATCAGATAACATTGACTCTGATATGGTTATTGGGGGAGATATCACATGTGGATGAAGTCAGTCACCAAATATCCTTTTATCATGATACTCTGAATATCTAAGCAGCTGTGTATATATATATATATATATATATATATATATATATATATATATATATATATATATATATATATATATATATATATATATATAACAAAATGTAACGGCTGAGAGAGAGGGAGAGGGGAGGGAGGGAGGGAGGGAGAGAGAGAGAGAGAGAGAGTATTCGCAATGTGCTATATAAATTTAGAGATTTTATAGGAGGAGGATGAGGTAAACGTCCCGGTTACTTTGAAAACAATTAAAGGGGACATGAGTCCCAAAAAACAGTGAACTGAGTCTATTGGGTCTGGGTGGGGTCAAGTTTAATTTATTCCCGTAGAGTTACGTGACATCACAGGGGTAGAAAAGTGGAGTCAATTTGGGGTGGGGGTTGAAATGTCGGTTCTTATTCCCGGAGAGTTACGTGACGTCACAGGGGGTAGGCAAGGTGGAGTCAATTTGGGGTCAGGGGTTGAAAGAATGGTTTTATTCCCAGAGAGTTATGTGAGGTCACAGGGGTAGAATAGTGGAGTCAATTTGGGGTGAGGGGTTGAAATGTTGGTATTTATTCCCTGAGAGTTACGTGACGTCACAGGGGGTAGGAAAGGTGGAGTCAATTTGGGGTCAGGGGTTGAAAGAATGGTTTTATTCCCAGAGAGTTACGTGACGTCACAGGGTAGAATAATGGAGTCAATTTGGGGTGAGGTGTTGAAATGTTGGTTTTTATTCCCGGAGAGTTACGTGACGTCACAGGGGGTAGGAAAGGTGGAGTCAATTTGGGGTGAGGGCTTGAAATGTTGGTTTTTATTCCCGTAGAGTTACGTGACGTCACAGGGGGTAGGAAAGGTGGAGTCAATTTGGGGTCAGGGGTTGAAAGAATGGTTTTATTCCCTTAGAGTTTCGTGACGTCATGGGGGTAGAAAAGTGGAGTCGATTTGGGGTTAGGGGAGGCCACGCCCCCCTAATATGAGCTCAGTACGTACATGAGCTTGTTAGACAAATGGAGTCAATTATGAGCTCATGTACGTACATGAAATTATCATACAAATGGAGTCAATTATGAGCTCATGTACGTACATGAGCTTATAATACAAATGGAGTCAATTTGGGGTCAGGGGTGGCCACGCCCCCCAGAATAGTGGAGGGTTGAAAGAATGGTTTTATTCCCTTAGAGTTATGTGATGTCACAGGGGTAGAAAAGTGGAGTCGATTTGGGGTTAGGGGAGGCCACGCCCCCCTAATATGAGCTCATGTATGTACATGAGCTTGTAAGACAAATGGAGTCAATTATGAGCTCATGTACGTACATGAACTTATCATACAAATGGAGTCAATTATGAGCTCATTGTTACGTACATGACTTTATACAAAAATGGAGTCAATTTGGGGTCAGGGGTGGCCACGCCCCCAAGAATAGTGGAGTCTATATGGGGTCAGGGTGGCCATACCCCCCAGACAAGTGGAGTCTATATGGGGTCGGGGTGGCCACGCCCCTTTTGGGGGTTTTGGGGGTTGCCCCGCCCCTTTTTAGGCCTCACGTACGTACATGAGACCAATCAGGAGGAGGGGGGAGGGGGAGGGGGGTAGCCACGCCCCTTTGGGGGGTGGGGGCGGGGGGGGGGCGGGGCTAGAAAAGTGGAGTCTATATGGGGTCTTTTCCTCTACTATTAAAGCTTTTTCATATATCGAAAACAATGAAAATAAAGCTGGCAGCTTGTTCTGGAAACATTCTGACCTCAGGTGAATTACTTTTAAGTTCCGAGTCCAGAAGTCTAATAATCATCATTTAGTGACAGACCTTCACAAACAGTGCTAATCATTTATAATTTCTTTCACGCATATATATTATTTAGAAGTTTTTATGAATATCAGAACTGAAATTCATTTTGAGCTAAGAAGTATGGTCCGATCAAATATTTCGTCGAATATGTCACGCGAATATGAAAGTTCTTGTTTTAGATAGTTCCTGTCAAACCTGATATAATTGTTCCTCATTGTTCATCTAGGTTCAGACAAAGTCAAGATGCCTTCGGATCGGAATTATCATGGTGAGTTCTGGCCATATACAACCAGGACCCCCAGACCAGCTTCAACCCCTAGATTCCCAACAATATTTAAAACAGAATGAGATTCCTCCTCTGAGGATTGAATGACAAAGCGTTCTGGTTAAGTTTGTGACTCGCGTCTCCTGAACTAAGAAAGAGGCATTAGGACATTGAGGCCCTTCATCTTCTGGCTTTATTCTCTTAATCCAGTTAACTGGTATCGGATTATGTTACCTCCGAAGCAGAAACCCAAAAATACTAAATACTGCGTTTCGTCTGAAAGGGCTTCGCTCATTGGCAGGAAGGCAGAGCCCTCCCGAAAAGTCTCCGTGTACTGAAAAGCATTTAGTTCTCAAATGGGGATAGGGAACTTAATGTGCAAAAATTTTGATGTTGATTATGATGAGAATATTAATCTTTTGAAACTGATTATTAATTAATTAGGGGGTTTGATTATGCATACATACACACACGCACGCACAAACACACACACACACACACACACACACACACACACATATATATATATATATATATAATATATATATATATTATATATATATATATATATGTGTGTGTGTGTGTGTGTGTGTGTATATTATATATATATATATATATATATATATATTATATATATATATATATATATATATATATATATATATATATATATATATATATATATATATATATATATATATATATATATATATTATATATATATATATATAGACTTCAGGAGGGTCCATGATACACATGTTATTAAAAAGGCCAAGTTTATTAACCAAAAAAACGTTTCGCACTACTCATTGTGTTAATAACAATTTTTACAACCTCCAACAGTCAACTTTGATGTTCTCAAAAAATTATTCTATGCCTCAATCCCGTATATGTCTGACTCTAAATTCTCCTTAAATCTCAAACGAATAATTGAACAAGAAATCCCTGTCTTAACGTAAAACTTATCTCCAACAACCCATGTACAATAGGATCATTTTTTAATTTCAAAGATCGCCTGCAGTCCTTCATGCGATCCAATGTGGTTTATAAATTCACATGCCCTGGATGTCCGGGCTCTTACGTTGGATCGACGCGGAGGTTACTGCAGGTCAGATATTGCAGCCATTTGGGTTTTAGCTTTCGCACTGGCCAAAGAATCAAGCAACCAGAATTTTCTAATATTAGAAATCATGCCGCCTTATGTAAAACTGAAGTCCTGAAACAACACTTTTCAATAATTGGTTATGTAAGGGACCCAAACTACTTAACAACTTTAGAAACATTATATATAAAAAGACTGGTTCCCTCTCTCAATGGTAATACTTCTTCAGCAACTTTGTATCTGGCATAGTTGTCTGGCCTTGGACGCCATTGTATGTCATTCCCTCTTCTCTCCTGCTTATGGACGGTTGGTGTTTTGGTAGTCTCTTTTTATTTTCAGTTTTATGTACTTTTTATGCCTTTACTTTTTATTGTTTTAACTGTAAATTTTAATTACTTTGTGAATTCCTTTTATGTTAATAATGTATTTTATTTTGTCTTTTACTTTTCACAGACTGATGATGCACTGAGTAGTGCGAAAGGTTTTTTTGGTTAATAAACTTGGCCTTTTTAATAACATGTGTATCATGGACCCTCCTGAAGTCTATTATATATATATATATATATATATATATAATATATATAATATATATATATATATATATATATATATAGGGTATATCTGATTTTTATCACATCACTGTTATTCATATGCATGCATTAAGATATATACATGTGTGTGTGTGTGTGTGTGTGTGTGTGTGACATCTACCAGTACAGGCAATAGGACCAATTTCGATTTCATGAAGGGGGATCAATTTTGAAACATTCCTTTAAACTTTATGCTCCTGATGATTGTAGCAACAAATTATGTAAAGAGTAGCTAATCAGCTAAAGTGAGTCGTCGTTATGTTGATCAATGTAGATTGGAGGCTTTCTTTTCCCCCAAAAATAACTGAAGGAACACCCGGTGGAAACCTCCCAAATAGGACGCTGCTCATGATTTTATTGCCATAATGTCTTGTATTAAGCATAGTAAGGCGGATTTTAGTTTGTAAGTAAACAAATCCGTTAATATTTGTAAATATGTGTGTTAGATAAGATCGCGCTTCGTGTAACGATTCAAACAAATTGTTTAGAACGCCAGACATACGTGTATAATGTAAAATATTGAAAGGATTCAGATCTGATAAGTAGTTCAGACCATAGTCCTGAAAGTTTTCCCGAGAGTTTGATTAGGAAATGGGAAAGGCTTCATTTTATTGAAGATTTCCCGATATCCCTAACGATGATAAGGGATGACGTCATTCTCTACAGGCTATCTCATCTGAAGGGATCTACATAGATCTATCACAAATGACCTCAGACAACTCACAGGGATCGACTACTATGTACAATGTGGTTAGGGTCGGGGTTGGTGTTGGTGTTGGGGGTGGGAAGTACTTCTCCCATGATTAAAAACTAACTTTAATGGGCTATTTCAAAAAGTCCTTAGCCCTGTTTTTTTATATCACTTGTTTATATAGGTTTACACCAGGAAAGAAGTAGGAGAGCTTTACCTATTAAACATATTTCCTTCGACTGTAAGTGTAAAATACTCATGTTTATTTTCTTCTGGCGGAGTATTCGTTCTCCTCTCTCTCTCTCTCTCTCTCTCTCTCTCTCTCTCTCTCTCTCTCTCTCTCGTGCGAGCGCACTTACCCGTATCATTAGTTACATGTTTCATATTGTATATTATAAGAATAATAAATAGCATATAGTAATAATTCTTAAGCTTCTTTTTACAAAGACATTTTGTTTGTTTTCGTGTTGGACGCTCTCAAAACTTTTGTTTCTCCATTATGGTCCTATTGCGTTTCTGATTTCGAATGTCTAGCATCACTAAAGTTGAAGTGACACAATATTAAAGTCAAGAGTAGAACGAGAAGCATTAGACTAAAGGTAAGATGGAGACTAAAAATATACCTCTGCAGTGAAAGAAAATTTCTAACAATTACGATCATTAAAACGGAAACAGTAGTGAAAAATCAGGAAAAAATAAGTAAAGAACTATCGTCGAAACACTTGAAAAGTTCTTTTGTCTCAATATAGTAGTAGTACACGTGCCTCACTTGTCTCAATAAGAGAACGTCTCCAGAGAGAGAGAGAGAGAGAGAGAGAGAGAGAGAGAGAGAGAGAGAGAGAGAGAGAGAGAGAGAGAGAGAGAGAGAGAGAGAGAGAGAGAGGGATTCAAAGCTTCATGAGCGGCTAAAGAAATTTTTAACTAACAAGCAAACAAATATTCTATCCATTGTATTCATAAGTACAAATATAACAGTTCTCGAGGACGTGGTTGAAACCATAGAGAGAGAGAGAGAGAGAGAGAGAGAGAGAGAGAGAGAGAGAGAGAGAGAGAGAGAGAGGGAGTTCAGGTAAATACCATTGAAACCATTTCCTCGGATAAGCCTAAATGAAGAGTAACATAATGGGAAATCAAACGTATGTAACACTACTGTTAAGTTTTCTGAATCACATTTAATTCAGAGAAATTAAACGATCACCTTTTTATGGCCAGTAACCCAATGTAAAACGATTGAAATCTTGTTGTTCATGTGAAGGCTCCCTAATCTCATTCATCACAAGCTTGGGAGAGAATGAATGATTCCATACTTTGTAAGTGCAAGTCCGTGATTTGAGCATACATCGGTATTTGAACTTCGGGGTTTGTAGAGTAAAAGGGACAGATATCTCGGAATAAAAGAATCGTATGACCTTTAATCTCCGTCTCTTACTAGCTTTTATATATACTAACTGACCAATCCGGCGCTGCCAGGTAATCTCTGAATGACAAGCGATAAACTCTCTCTCTCTCATTCCTGTTAAAGTAGTTGCTTCATTTACATTGCCCAGTATTTTTGACATTTAATATTTCACCACTTCTCGCTCCCCATTCCTAACGGACCTGAACTTGAACTTGATGGGCATCAGGAGTGTCTCTATTCATCTATTCATCCCAGCAACCTCAAAAACCATGGATTAGACTCCAATATCTGTAGTTTCAGTTATTTTTCAATGTTACTACCTTCCCACCCTTTCTCACGTCACTCCTTCCTATCAGGGCTGAACTTGGAGTTAAAGTGAGAGTGTCACTCTTCATCTTAGCGACCTCTAAAACTATGGATTAGACACCAATATGTCATTTTCAATTATATTTACGTGTCACCTCCTTCCCACCCATTCTCAGCACCGTCACCGCCCCGCCCCCCTAATCCCACTGGGGCTGAACTTTGACTTAGAGAGCACCGGGAGTGTCACTATTATTCTCAGCGACATCGAAAACTATATATTAGACACTAATATCTACGTATTGTTTTTGGTAATTTTTACATCTCACCTCCTTCCCACACCCCACTTTTACCTAGTGAATTCTCTTTTCGCCATGACCTTTCCTGGTTTAATATTGACTTATATTTCAAATCTCACCAAAATCGCTAAGGAAATGTGGATTTGTATAGCATTCATGTTGACTTGTAAAAATGATGGGGTACGAAAAAGAGTGGTTTTGACCCCTTACGAAAAGTCCTCTAATTTCGGATTTTGATTAACACCTTCCGGGGGTGAGGGGAGTATACTGTGAAAATCTCATCAAAATCGGTCAAGAAATGTGGATTTGCATTTCGTTCATACAAACAAACACGAGCATTTTCCAATTCATATATTATACATATATATATATATACTATATATATATATATATATATATATATATATATCCATATATATATATATTCACTTTACGACTAGTTTAGTAACCA
>NC_061097.1:63804761-63809761 GCF_015104395.2 Macrobrachium nipponense | reverse complement strand
CATAAAACTGAACTTCAGACAGCCAATGAAAGCAACAAATACATGAAGAATCTCATCATTAAACTTTAACTTAATTCAAGTTAAAGTTTATTGCCACTTTTCTAATCTTCAGTAACAACACATTTTTTTATGAAAATAATGACAACACTGGTCGCATGATGAAGATAATGGAAACAGGGAAAATAATGAAGCTGATATACTACAGACTTGAAGTGTTCCTGGACTACGTTGCAGTGAGATAGCTATTGGAATTTTTCCCGATAACTTATTTCAGAAACAGTAATAATAGTGCGTCGCTTTCTTATTTCCCGAGGCGGACATATATTCTTCTTTTTTATTTCTCTCCTATCTTCAAAATGTGTATAGAAATATTTTCCCCTTGTAATTCTTCATTTTGAGATATTCATTTATTAAGTTAATTTTAAAAAGATTTGTCTCATATAATATTTAATGAGCTACTGAAGCGTTATTAAGTTATAAATATTCAACTTACACCTAGGAACAGCAAAATAATTGGCAATAGGCGCCATTATTGGATAATGGGGGGTTTAATTTCCGCACCACACGTAGCCTCACGTAATCTTTTTGGGTCCTTTTACAGTTTCCGTGATATATGTAAGCTATGAACATGAGCGCTTTAGTAAGCCATTTCATCATGAAGCAGAATGGCTAAATATTTATTATCTTTGTTTACATTGCGATAATACTGACAAAATGTCCATTGTTATAATTTTTATTAGTTTCATTGTTGTCATTGCTGATGACGTTACCATCACATAACCTTTCATGCAAATAAAACCTCATCTGAAATGAAATTTCAACTGGCAGTTTCCAGTATCTTGTTTTGTGGATCCTTCTTTTTCATAAATTTTTCTATGCATAAATACAACATAAACGTACACAATACATTTTATCACCAATTCAGTGTTTTTCTCAAAATGCTAATACACACACACACTCACACACACACACACACACACACTCACACACACACACACACACACACACACACACATATATTATATATATATATATATATATATATATATATATATATATATATATATATATATATATATATGTATATATATATCTTATATATATATATGATATATATATCTATAATATATCTATATATATATATATATCATATAATAAATAATAATAACAGGAGCCTATTGAAATGCCAATATGTAGAAAATTAATGCTATATTTCACAGAACTTTCTATTTTCAGTCAGGTCATGAATAATAAGAGTTACAGAGAAGCGGTATTTATACCAAGAGATACAGAGTTCAGCCGTTATGTCACTCCAGTTGATAATTTCTCCTTAATCTTCTTAATCGCTGGTTAGAGGGAGATTTTATCTATAATATCTGAGTATGAAGCTCCTTTTATTCTGTGATTATGGTAACTTACTTAGTTAAAAATACTTGAGCTCTTTGGCCATACCTAACTGAATGTTTATGTCGTATTAATCTCTGGGGAAGGGATTTACATCTAAAATCGATGTAGGATTGTTCACAATCGTGGCAAGGGATTTCATTCACTCCTGTGTCTTTGGGAACTGGCTTTTGTTGGACATTAATCAAGGATTTGGCTAAGGCATTTGGGTAGGTAAACACAAAAGGGTAAAAGTTTTTAAGTGTCTGAGTCAACTTCTTAAACCTGTCCAGGTGTGGGGTTTTTACTTTATTGTTGGGATTCTATCTAGTCTTGTTTTTAGGGGAACGGTAAATTATTATTTTAGCTTTATGGATTGCTTTCTCAATTATTTGGTCAGGGTACTTTAAAGATGACAGCTGCATACGGATTAGCTCAATTTCCTTTTCCAGGAAATCCGGGGAGCAAATCTATAAGGCTCTTAAGAATAAATTCCTGGCTACACCAATCTTTACAGACATGTCATGATACCTAGAATAGTGAATGTATGAACGTGAAAATTTTGGTTTTCTGTATATTAAAATTTGTATTCTGTCATGTATCTAATTATTAGAACATCAAGACAAGGAATTTTGTTGCCTGTTTTCCATTCAACTTTAAATTCAATGATGGCACTAATGCATTTAATTTTAAAGAAATTCGTTCAAATCGCCCTAGTTATTAGTATGCCAAAGTGTTACGATAGGATGTACATATTCATCCGCAGCATGTCTTCAGGTTTTATTGCATTTATTGTTATAGTTTCAAAACATTCCATGTATATATTGGTTAAAACAGGACATAAAGGGCTATACCTGATTTTTTGCTCATAGTTTGATACACAATTCAACTCATTTTATTGTTTTACTATCTAAGGATAATGGGATATAATTCTAATTTTTTATCCCAAAAAACTATTGAACGTCCTGTACTGTTACCTTATGAATAGGGAATGTACATCTGAGTTTAAAAGATTTATGTTACGAAGTTATATATAAGCTTCTTTAAATCTGAGACAGAAATATTCACAATGCTTAATGTGACTGGAAGAGAATGTGCCTAAGGAAGGGGAAAGGAGGCCGGCTAACCACTTAGAAATTTTATAATTGAAAGACCTGCACATTAGATAATAGGTCTGAATGTAATATTATCTTTGTGAGTTTTGGAAAGACCATAATGACTGTAAATTTCTCCAGTAGTTCAATGCTCTTACTTTTCTAAAAAAAAAAAAAAAAAAAAAAAAAAAAAAAAAAAAAATTCTATGGCGACGTTTTGGAGGGAATTTCCTTTGATATGTCATAAGTGTTTGTGTCACTAAAGAGATGGTTAATTTTGTCGACTAAAAATCAGTGTCCATGACCACGATTTTGCCGTCTTTGTCGGACCTACTTTTTGCGGCATTTATTTTGTGGCGAGCGGATGGCTTTCATAAATCTACCGGGGACAGGTTATTTCTTATTAATTTCAGCTCATGCATTTAAATAAAGGCCTTTTAAACGTATTTCTTCTCGGCTGTAATTTTTTATCAGATATGAATTTATCAAAAGAAACCAAAATTTCAGTAGCACAATGAAAAAATCCTTAAAGATAAAAAAAGAACTAATAAATCAGTTGTCAATCAAATTTCCCTCGTAACCTTACTTATCCGGATTAGAAAAACGCACCAGAAAATAATCCTATGTAGTCTATTATCAGCACTGTTGGCTCAATATCATGTACACTTTCAAAATATAATATCTCCCATTCTCACATATATATAATTCACTAGATTTCGTTGATAAACAAAATCACTTTTTGCTCCATTGATAGATTTGTTAGTTCTCATGTTGTTCTAATCTTTTTACTAAAGTCCCTATAGAATCTATTTTATAGCATCTTAGTAACGAACTAACACATCATGAATTACCTCAATCTGTAAGTCATATTATTTCAATCATAGGTTGTGTCAGCGCATTTGCTGGTAATAGTTGTGGCAGACTTTGTGTTGTCGGTTGCTCATTCGACATCGGAAGAGATGGACGTCAAAACTTTAACATCCGAATTTTGCAAATCACATCCTGTTTGGGATGCAGCTCCTACAGACACTTACATGGGTATGTTATTCATCAAGGATCATTATCCGAAATCATGTAAAAGGACATTGTTGTTACCTGAAATCTTGGAGGCAGAATCAGTGTTACAAAATTTCATTCAAATGCGTTTTTTTTTTTTTTTTTTTTTTTTTTTTTTTTTTTTTTTTTTGGGGGGGGGGTGCTAAAATATTGTATAACTTATCCTATTGTAAGTTTGCAAGAAGAATCGTAAGGTACGGAGATTACATGATAACAAAGTAATGAAAATATATTAAGTGAAATTTAGTGTAAGAAAATAATCGCAGGTAAACGTTTGCTTAAGAAATAAGTATGGAAACCTTTATCGGTTTCCTTACAAAATATTGTGGTTAGAAAAATAAATAAATAATCCATCTTACAACATATGCAACGCACAGGGTAAAATTACAGATTAGTCGACCAGTGAAAATCCATTAGTCGACCATTGCAAATCCATTAAACAACAGGGTGTGCTCTTTCAGTTTAGACAAATGTTGGGAAATTACCTGATACAACCTCCATGTCCATATATATATCGATATATAATATTATATATTATTATAGATATATTATAATATATATAATAATATATATATATATATATATAATATAATAATAATATAAGAGTATGTGCATGGGAATATAATATATATATTATATATATATACATATATATAATAGATCTATATATATATATATATATAAACTATATAGTATGGCAGGGGAGTATAAAGGAAGCCGGTTAATTCAAGAAGCATTATCACCGGAGATCAAAATACATTCATGGAGCGTTTCAATAAAAGAGGTTTAAGTTGTCGCCGCTTGTTTTCTCTCTGTTTTGCGTTTGCCATTTCAGCCTCAGCGATATTACATTCGTCGTCATTAAAACTTCGCGGGCAATCGTTTGCAATCGAAAGTAGATGCATAAGGACAGGATATTATGGAGAGTTGAAGAGAACCACTTTGCTTCTGTAGTTTCGTTTTTGTTTTCTCTCCTATTATTTCCCTTTCCCTTACATTATTTCCTGTTCTCAAGTGCAATTTGGCGCATTGCCTATTTTAACGTTTCATGATAAACTATTTTACTTATTCATATTTATTTGTTCTTTTATAACTCTTCTTATTTGATATCCATTCCATGAAATAATTCATAAAGGAACTCTCGTCCAGCGATCTGTTGACATGAACAGTGAAATTAAACCTAGATTTACTGCAAACTGGATCATTCTGGTTCACAATGATGTTTAAGAGACCTTAACTATACCAAGGACACCTAAATATGCAGTCCTTAAAGAAGCCTTAAACAGAGGCCCGATTCTTAAGCTGGAGAGAGTCACCTGAGCAAAATGTCTGTCATGGTCCATCAATTTCTGTTATTAAGATATTCCTTTAAACTTTGAACAGTTTAGACAAGGGGAAAATAATCACCCTCAATTTCGTAGACTGGCGCAATAAATATCAGCTGTTGTCCGAGTATGATATAAGATT
>NC_061097.1:63794761-63799761 GCF_015104395.2 Macrobrachium nipponense | reverse complement strand
TATATGTGTGTGTGGTGTGTGTAGTGTGGTTTTGTGTGTGTATGTGTGCGTATGTGCAGGCTGAATGCATGTTTATGTATACAATACAATTTAAAACAAGACAACTATAAATTATGATTATCGTAGTGGTTTTGACAATGTCAAAGATAAATGGTAATTGATTATCACCCTGTACAATAAGCGTGAAGTTAAGGATAGATATTACCTTTGCGGTTTCAATTTAGATTTTGGGCTGCAGATTATTAAATCTTCATTGACCATGATATCGGAAATAGGATCTATTTAAAAGGAAAACTTGCTGACCAGAGGGTCGATTGATAAGGAAGAAGATTATAAAAAGAAGAATGCAGAAAGCGAAAGAAAAGAGAATAAATAAGAACTTTTCAATAACAAGGAAGATTGCTGAATAATTGCGTAAATTAATGAAGTAATTACAACAGTTATCCAAGAAATTTTATATTATTAGAGTAGGAGGGTTCCGATAGAAAAGGACGTCTTATGTCTTTTAACTCATATTACTATATTGTCGTTCTTTCTTCTTATTATACTTCCATTCATGACACTTCAAATCAGCACAACAAAATGCAACAATAATATCAATATTCATAAATTCAGGTGTTTACTTTGGCACTGCATCGGATTCAGATTATGATGAGATTGTTATTGTATAAAAGTTCAGTATCTGACGTGATTGCCTAGTAAGTGCAATCATGAAATTACCCCTTTTTAAATTATAATTTATGTTGCAATATCATTCACAGAATTAACTACCACACACGTATATGGAATTTTCTAATAGAGATAGATGACATAGAGACGATAAACTTTCATTAGCTTGTTGTGGTGTATTTTGTAAAGTGCCAGCAGTTTTTTACCCAAATAGACTGGGGAAAAATATTTTCTTTCCTCAAATTATGCCTGTGCAAGTCGTCCTCCAAATAGAGAATTGAAAATTAAATAGGATCTCAGAGGAATTACAAATTATGAACAACTACCTAAAGAAGAAAGTAAAAGAATTTAAGAAGGGATCATTTTATGGCAATTCCATAAAAAAAGTTCCCCGAGGACTTTTGCCTCATATCTCATATATTTCTATATTTCTTGCAACATAAAGAACTTGAAATTCTTAGAGAATTCCAATACTCTCAATTTCGCCTTTTATTTTGTGGGTCACCTCTTCCGTTCGCCTCCATTTTATTGTCAAGACATCAGATCCCGCGTCGCAGCTCAGTCATTCATCTTGAAGACGGGCGACTCTAATAACCTAACACCAGCTGTTACTAATCTGCTTGGGAACGAACGGAATTTCGACCTTATGAACACAAGTCATAAGGCTCATATCAGAATCAAATCTGGTTTAAGGAGAAAAAGAAAATCCGGTTCTGAATACATGTCAAACCTCAGTTTGACATGTATCCACACTTGAGAACACCAGTCCGTGTTTTGGTTTTCTGTAAACGAAAACTACTGTGACGCTTTTGTCTGTCCGTCGGCACTTTTTCTCTTTACCCTCAGATCTTATAAACTACTGAGGTTAGGAGGCTGCAAATTGGTATGTTGATCATCAATCCTCCAATCATGAAAAATTACAAATGGCAGCCCTCTAGCCATAGTAGTTTTCATTTTATTTAAGGTTAAATTTTGCCATGCAGCTAGCCCTGCAACAACACAGGCCACCACGGCAGGCTATCTTCATGAACCGTGGTTGAAAGTTTCGCACAGAATTATAAGTTGTACAGAAAACTTGATTTCGCCGTGGATTACGTGGTGGTCTGAAAAGTATGAACAAGATTTTAAATATTATATTGTGCTACAGGGGTCAGTTTAGCCCTCTGTTGATGTCTGTGTTTAAAAAATAGAACCTGCATATTTATTATATTGTGTCTGATATCTCATGTTACATAACAGAATCTCCGACTCGCATGAACTTTTCCTCCTTACATAATAATAACCTTTGAAACATACACACAATTAACACAGAGTTCCCTATGGTATTTCCATATATTTTTTTCTTTTATCGATTTCACTTCTGTAGGAGATGACGACATTGGAGCAGGCTTCTTAGTCATCTATATAATCGATATTCTGTAAGCATTTGTGCGTACAGTACCTATCTGCATCATTTTTACCAATGAGAATGTTCCGAAGATTAGTGGATTTGTTGAGCGTTCTCTCTCTCTCTCTCTCGAAAAAAATTGTTCTGCAAAATTCCTTTATGATTCTTCACATATAAGATGAAGTATTTATAATGCAAGGATGGGTGAAGTATGTTTCATAGGAAATATTTTATCATATCTATTTAAATGATTTGTAGTTTGCGGATACCATGACTATTTTTTCGTCAGTTACAATAAATAAATCGAAACAGCCTTGCTATCGGTTTGATGCTTCCCTCTGTCAATATGTCCTTTAGAGTAAGACACCTCACTTTCATTCAGGCTCCAAGGTCTTCGGCGTCCGTTTTGAAGTGTTTTAATGCAATTTAGCCAAGGTTAGCGCCAAAAGGCAAAAAGTCTCTGTCTTTTCATCTCTCTGTTGTCCATTGTAGCTCTTATGTTATGACGATAAAGAGTTTGATATCATACATGCCTGAAATAGCTTTGCGAATCAACAGCCGTTGTTTGGGAGACGCTGTGTGCTTACGTAAAATCGCCTGTTCAAAGATCAGGGAACAAAGTGGAATATGGGCCATTCTTCACATTCAACCAAAACCTGTTATTTAAAATGTAAACATTAATTTGATGACTATCGGGGATATTTGAAGTGTTATTATTCTAAAATACTCTGAGGAAAAAGGACAAAAGCCTAACCACTAAATTACCATTAAGCTTTATTCAGTCACATTTAAAAGCAGAAGGTTTAGGAAAATGGGTCGGTAATATGGGACCGTTATGGTTGTAATATGAACCAAATACTAAATAGAAAGAAATCACTAATTTTAATATTGTAAAACATGAAACTTATTACAAAAATAAAACTTTGTTGTAAAGAAAATAATATTTAAAACTTTTAAATCTATGGTATAAGCAAAAGTCATAAATGAAAGTCTATTTCACAGTCAGTGAACAAACACTTGAGCCCATCCCTGGCGGACTAGACTTTAATGAAAAGAACGATGATAAAAGTGCCAGATAGCAAGGAAAGTATCCTAATGATCAGAAAGCAAAAATATAGTATTGATACCCTACGTTCTCACGTTCAGGGAGAAGCAAGAAATAGTTTATATTGTCCGTTGCTAATATTAAAAACACTACTTGACTTATATTTTATTATACTAGATTCTATAATGTTGCTTTTAATAATATCTCTACAAAATAAAATTTCCTTTGAATTTTTCCATTTAATTGCGTGATTAAAATTATTCATATGTACAAAGAGGGCACTCGATGTATTTCCCACACGTACACAATATTTATGTTGATTTAATCTTGATGCTAGTAGTTTGCCACTTTGACCAATATATTTCTTATCACAATCTCTGTATGGAATTTTGTAAATGCAACCCGTTTGTAAATGTGGAGAGTTCCTTATTAAAATTGTTCTTACAGATTTAGTGTTACTAAAAACAACATTAACATTAAAATCTTTAAATTTTTTTGGCAAAGAAAGAAACCTGTTGTCAAAAGGTAAAACAAGTAAATTACTAGGGTCAAAAGCCTGTACATTGTCCACTGCATAAAATGTTGTCTTGGCCTTTCTTAAAGCAACATCAACTAAAAATGCCGGATACTTCAATTTAAAAGCAATTTCATAAATCTTGGCAATCTCGTCTTTTAAAAAATCAGGACAACAAATTCTTAATGCTCTTAAAAACATGGAAGAAAATACAGAGAGTTTAACTTTCAAATGGTGATTGGAGTAAAAATGAATGTAAGAACATACATTAGTAGGTTTCCTAAAAACCGAAATTTTTTCATATGAATAATTTTAATCACGCAATCCATTGGAAAAATTCAAGTCATATTATTTTGTAGGGATATTATTAAAAGAAACATTATAGAATCTAGTATAATAAAATATAAGTCAAGTAATGTTTTTAATATTAGCAAAGGACAATATAAACTACTATGAGATTCAGGGCCTCTGTAACACTGTTTTTTCGCAATAACTTTTTATCTATGCATTTCATAAATATAACGCTTATTCAGAATACATATTATATCAACACATAAATTTTGAGTGTATTCTGCACTACGTAGGTTGAATAAATTTGGTACTTATAATGTAAAAGTGACCTTTTTTGAAGACGGGCCAACTTACTCAGAGAAAAGGTTTCGAACGCAATCGTTACGTAACTTATGACAGCATTTCTTCCCTCTTTCTCGATGGATGATTGGCTATATGTAACGAAGGCTAAACCTCTGGCAACAATGACATACAAATTTAAATACAAGCAAAGCAGTACACCTTTATGAACTCTGGAACCTCTCTACTGATAATTGTCATAATGAACAAACCAACAAAATATGTTAGTAAATACAAAAACACTTCGATTATTAGTCTAACTCCCAAAATAAGTTTCCAAAGAAATTACAGTCTACTTTATAGGTCACAATCAGATTGACAAGATGTAGGGAATAGTTGGTAATTATCAAAAACATAGTAGACAAGCTTGATAGTGCTATATCCAATGTCAAGCAATTTTTATTTATTGCCCATCTACCTATTTACTGAAAAAAAAAAAAATAACCGGTACCGTATATTGGCTTTAAACCTTCACCAATAATTATCGTCAGAATGGTGACTTCATGAGGCTCCACCCACATTCGCCTCGTTATAATTCAGGATAACACTGAAAGCTACCATGGGCATTGTTGGATTAGAAAATTTAACTTCTGGCTATAAAAACTAATTTCTCGAGTAGTTGTAAGAAGTGCTAAATGATCCTCAAGGATCCAAGCAGTTGGCCTAAACGTTTAATTCATACAGTAGTATTACTACGCTAGCACTGATACCCCACCCACATCTATGTATCGTTCCGCCATTCATAAAGTCTTTGG
>NC_061097.1:63782261-63789761 GCF_015104395.2 Macrobrachium nipponense | reverse complement strand
TTAAGAAAGACTAATCATCAAACCGAGAGATAAACAAGCACCGACTAAAATAAAGATGATTAGAAACCAAGACAACAGATGCTTGGTGATTTGCAGTAACATTTGATAGCCGATCCTCAACTTAAGGTCTATTGTACCAACAGTAAAAACTGGAAGAATATTACATAGTTTCATAAGCAAGTGAATGAATTATCAATAGTTTGAAAGCAGAACGTTGATACCGAAACTATGCAACGTAAGCAGTACCAACTAGTTTCAGAAGTAGGTCATTTTAAATAGGTTTTATACAATTCGTTGTCTTGATTTCTTTCCTCTTTACTGCCAATATCTTCACGTTTACGGTAAATATAATTAAAAGGAAAACACGCAGATTCCAAGAACAGTCGGTTAATCCTACGTTTCGTGAACCTTTCTTGCATCATCAAGGACATCTATAAATGCATGAAAATATATCCAATAAATTACACATAAATTACAAATAAAAGACGAGAATTTAAAATTCTTCAATAATGAATAACAAAGCACCAACTTTTCAAACCAAAAGTAAAACACACTAAAATTTGCATAAACCTACAGACAAGAGAACCGAAAGTATAAACAACCAAACTAAGCAAAAAGCATTGAGCTCCAACATTAGTATAATAATGATCCCGACTTTGCCGTGAAATCTAACATGATCGTTGCTTTATCTATTGTACCAGTTTCCTACAAGGATGTCTACATCGATGCTTTGCCAGAATACGTACGTGATGAAGTTCAGCCATTAATGATTAGGGTCGAGGGTAATTATATTTGGAGATCACTGAGACGAGGCAATGAGCGACGTTCACTATTTATTCCCGCAGAAATGTGGAATATGTACAGTCGAACCAAATCTGGTGAAGACCGAACAAACAGTCATGCTGAAGCTGCACACAAAAAATATTTATGTATTACTAGGAATGAACCATCCTGTTAGATGGAAATTCATCGATAGTATAAAGAGTATTCAAAAAGGACGTGATGCGTATTGTGAACAATTGATTGCCAGAAATGCTCCAAATCGAAAACGTCTGAAATTCATTCGGGCTGATGAACACATCTTAAATCTAGTACAACAGATTGATTCACGGGAACCACTAGAATATTTGCTCGGTTTAGCATACAGCTATCAAATGCATTAAATTGTTTGTAAATCATTATATATATATATATATATATATATATATATATATATATATATATATATATATATATATATATATATATATATATATATATATATATGTTTAAAATGTCAGTATAAAATGTGGGGATGTGACTTTCTGGCACTCCTAAAATGGCCTTGTATGAAGGGACGAGATTATTACAAACAAAAATCTATGGCTGAAGGGAGGAATTTACATAAAACGCTGGAACTTAGGTTAAATGAACTATATTTACAATTAAATTATGTGAGTAGCAATTCACACCTGAAGGGTGTAGGGGACTCGAGTAGGTCCCGAAATAATTGATGGTGGTTGATTGCAGGTCCACCAGAACACCTGGCTAGGAAATTACCTAGACACAGGGATATGATTTGCCCAGAGTTGGTTATCTAAATAAGAGCGTCGTACCAAAGGGTTCCCAAATTTTCTCTCACAACCAGGCACCATCTTTGTCTAAAAAGAGATTGCATTCTAGCATCAGTACTAAGACGATAGACATGTTGGACATGTTACACATTACTTTCTCTTAGCATTTCATATCAAAGCTAACTCACAGAAGGCATAGAATGACTGGAAGCTTATACAAAAAGGAATATTAAGTTACTTGATTACCTTGAGGATGTTTTAATATCACTACTAGCATCACAAGGGGAAATAATTACAGCTTTGAACCAAAATTAGGGAGTGAGAACCTGAGCAAAGAAAGGGGGTAAGTCGCCTTGGAAGAATGAAATGAAATACAGACTAAGACAAAAAACGATTACTGGCTGCACCCGAAATTACTCTCTGCAGTACCTGGAAATCTTGTGGTCTTGTTGTCTTCTGATTTGCTGACCAATCTATGCACTATGGAGGTAATGGAAGAAGTGCAGGGGAGGAAAGGTGGGGGGCGGTGTTCGCGCTTCTGCAGATGAGAGGAGTCTGAGCTCTGGGATGCGTCTGGGACTTCTGAGAGGTAGCTCCAGTAGTTGCATTCTCCTTTTAAAATCTCTGGCATCGAGATGTTCTACCCCTTACATGATGCATATGGAGATTAATTCCAGGCAACCAATAGGAATAGAGGAAATGGTTTAGAGAGAACGAAGGCTTTCAGTTCAGAGGGGCAACTTGAGAATATGAAATTATTTTACTTGGTTCTGACTTAAATCTCGAACAATTTATATAAATATATATATATATAGGATATATATATATATATATATATCATATAATTATTATATGCATATATATAATTTTAGTTTTGTTTTGTATTATTGTATTTATAGAGATAAATCGAATTCTCTTTACTCATTATTTTTCAACTTTTCAAGAATGAAATAAATAAACAAATCAGTATGTAATTAAATAACTAAATAAATGAATAAGTAAATAAGTAAAGAAATGTATAAAGAAATATATGAATAAAGGAAGAAATAAAGAAATAAATAAAGTAGAAATAAAGAAACTAAATAGTTAAATAAATTGATGTATGAGAAAATAATTACAAAGCGAAGCTCTAATAGACCCTTAAACGCAGAAGCAGCATTTTAAAAATCGTCTCCCGTATGTCGTCGGCGTTCGCGAGTGAGCGCCGAAGCGGAAAAAATGTTTTTTTCAAAAAATCACAGCATGCTCAGTTTCCAAGATTAAGAGTTCATTTTTGGCTCTTTTTTTTTTTGTCATTGCCTGAAGTTTAGTATACAATCATCAGAAATGAAAAAAGATATCATTATCATATATAAATATTGGGATATAAGACAGCATGAAAAAAAATTTCATATGTAATTGTATAAAAATCGAGCTGTGAGCAAAACGGTTAAAGCTAACGAATTAATTTTTGTTGTTGTATTGTACACTAAATTGCGATCCTTTTGGTATATAACACATTGTAAAACGATCAAGGCAACACAGAGAAAATATTATCACAAAATGATGCATGAATTTGTAACGCGCAGACATAAAAAAAGCTGTTTTCAAAAATTCACCATAAATCGAAATATTGTACTAAAGACTTCCCGTTTGTTGCAAAATGAAGGTAATTGATTGAATATTACTAGACTGTAAGTGTTGTAGCTTACAATTGCAGTTTTCGACCATTTCTGTCGAGTTAAATTTGACCAAAGGACGAATTTTTCTATTTATCGTTATTTATATGAAAATATTTCAAAACTGATAAAAGCTACAACCATGGGTTGTTTTAAGTTGTATTCTAAATGAAATTGTGCACAATTTCATATATAAAACTTTATGTAACGGCTAATTTAAAATGGTGCAAACATTACGACAATCGAACGAAAAAATTTATTATTTTTTCGGAAGAGTTACCGCTCGGTCGTAGAAAAAGTTTAATTCATAAATTCACCATAAATTGACATATTGTGTTAGAGACTTCCAATTTGTTGCAAAATAAAGGTAAATGATTACATATTACTAGAATGTAATATTTATAGCTTAAAATTGCGTTTTTTGACCATTTCGGTCGAGTCAAAGTTGACCAAAGGTTGAAATTTTGGCACTTATCGTTATTTATATGAAAATATTTCAAAACTGATAAAAGATACAACCATGGGTTATTTTTGTTGTATTCTACATGAAATTGCGCACATTTTCATATATAAAACTTTATGTAACGGCTGATTTACAATGGTACAAACATTACGACAATCGGACGAACAAATTTCAGATTTTTTTCGGAATAGTTACTGCACGGATGTAAGTAAAATTTTTTTTTTCATAAATTCACCATAAATCGAAATATTGTGCTAGATAGTTTTAATTTGTTGCAAACTAAAAGTAAATGATGTAATATTACTAGAATGTAAGGTTTTTAGCTTACAATTGCGTTTTTTTACCATTTCGGTCGAGTCAAAGTTGACCAAAGGTTTATATTATGGCACTTATCGTTATTTATATGAAAATATTTCAAAACTGATAAAAGCTATAACCATGGGTTGTTTTTGTTGTATTCTATATGAAATTGCGCACATTTCCATATATAAAACTTTATGTAACGGCTGATTTAAAATGGTGCAAAGATTACGGCAATCGGACGTTTTTTTCGGAAGAGTTACCGCGCGGACGTAAGGAAAATGTTTTTTTCATAAATTCACCATAAATCAAAATAATGTGCTAGAGACTTACAATTTGTTGTAAAATGAAGGTAAATGATTGAATATTACTAGAATATATGAGATTTAGCTTACAATTGCGTTTTTTGACCATTTCGGTAGAGTCAAAGTTGACCGAAGGTTGAAATTTTGGCACTTATCGTTATTTATATGAAAATATTTCAAAACTGATAAAAGCTACAACCATGAGTTGTTTATTGTTATAGTCTACATGTAATTGCGCACATTTTCATATATAATACTCCATGTAACGGCTAATATAAAATGGTGCAAAAATTATGTCAAAGTGACAAAATCTGAGATGTGTCGCTGATGCTTTTTAGTGCGAGAAGAAAGAAATTCGTGCTTGCGCGCCTTGGTAACGATTATAAACAAAACAACGCCTTGATCCGTGAGCTCCCAGCATCCCCCAAGGCGCGTGATTCAAAAGTTTTCGCCTAGTAGGCCTATTACTATTTTTCCGCGAATTAAAAAAAAAAACTTTTTTATATCGACGTACCATACGTCCAATCGGCACCCAACAGACAATTTATATCGACGTTTAATACGTCCAATCGACGTTAAAGGGTCAATAAATCTTGTAATATTTTTTTATTAATTGGCGCCAAAAGAGGTCATCGCCAAAATAAAGAGGGTAAAACTATCTTTCCCCAAATTGGTGGAGCCAAACGATCTGCGCCAAAAGGGCAGCGCTAAAACGTACTGGACTCAGAGGGAGACAAAGAAATAGATTGCGAGGTAAAGTGAAGGAAGATATGGAGAGAAGAGGTTTGGTGGAGGATGATGCCTTTAATAGAAGGCAGTAGAAATAAAAAGAAGAAGGGTGTTAACAAGGAACTTAAGAATATTCTGTTTATCATTGCATCGTAATTTCATTCCTGCTGTTCCCCTTTTAAAAGTCTTTTATATTAACTTAGTATTTAAATATAATAATATTTTGAGAAATAAACTAATTAAGAATAGCCCGCCCAATTCAAACAATATTGTGTACAGAATTCCTTCGAAAGAATATAATAAGATTTATGTAGGTCAAACACCAAAGGGATGATTGGCTTATGACAGGCCATGCAATAATCCCTCGATAATTCCCAAGGTCAACGATCACCACAAAAGGAATTTGTTTTTGTGTCCAATTTTATTGAAGCCATGTCAACAAGGAATGTAAATCTTCACCCTGGTTTTCCATTGATCCTCTTTCCTTGTCTTTTTTGCTTAAAGAACATTCTGCCCGGATTAACAAACAATAACCTCGTCCCCACTTGTATTCAGTGTAAAGTTGAAAATGAAGAATAAACTACGAAAGTACTTATTCAAAGTCCCGGTTTTCACTCGCCTTCATAAGTAGATTTTGAAATATATATATTTATCTACATACACACACACACACACACACACACACACACATATATATATATATATATATATATATATATATATATATATATAATATATATATATATAATATATATATATATAAAACTGTGTGTATGTGTGTGTGTGTACAAATGTACAAAGAGAGAGCGTTTGGTCGACCTTAAGGCTTGAAGGTACAAAAGCTTTCAAGTTGAAAAAAAGGCAAGGAATGAAAATCCCGTAATACTTCTGTTGCATGCAATCACTAGTGCATGTACAGAGATGAAAAAGAAAGAAAGTAAGAGAGAAAGACGAAGTAAAATAGAAATTATGAGGGGAGCGAATTTATGAAGAGGCCATTACGACAGCTGAACAAAACGAAAACTGAACGTTTGACACATTCTTGGCGGAATAAAAACACTCGGTGGAAATTTGTTGACAATAAAATTTTATGACGATTGCATGACTGCATTTTCCATTCTTTTTTTCAAGATCAATGAAAATACCGAAATGGATCACTCCTCTAGATGTTTTTCTTAAATATGATAAATTACTCTGGCAATACTTTCAATCATTTTGGTATATTTTCTTCTTATTTCATAATATTCTTTTTTTTTATACTGAGTTTTATTTTGAATTCATACTCTTTTTTATCTTGAGTTACAATGAAGAAAAATAAATGATAATTCTTATATTTTCATGAATCTGTTTAAATGCTATTTATTTCGTTTCATTAAAACTGAGAATCGAAATTTCTTATTATAAGTTATGCTGGTTGTTACAATACAGTGATATAGAGAATTCCAAATATTTTACCAGCAATGATGGCCATTCAAAAGTGATCGTGGAGATATTCTAATTGCCAGCAAATAGAACATCTAATTCCCTCTTTGTAGAGATTAATTTACCTTAATCATAAAGCTATTTTCTATTTATTTTCAGAAAGCATGGTATATGAGAGAGATAAATTAAACTTTTTCTAATCTTTCCACTACGATCTAAATTGCCAATCATTTTAGAACAATCTGTTTGATTGACAGATGAAAAACAATTGTTCATTAGTATTTGTATTCCAGGAAAGATTTTATGAAATTTATTATTAAGTCTTTTACCTTACGGAAAAATAAAAAAATTTAGTCTCTCCAGATTCAGGTTCGTTGCACCTGAAGTCTATCTCGAGACAACATCGAAGATTGTTGTGAATACGAAAAGAAAATGGAGTCATTTTGCATTTGTTATCTACTTCGTCATTCTTTTATCTCAATCAAGATTAGTTGTCTCCAGCTTGGGATTCTACTATTATTCACCTTCCGGAAGGAGAAGAGTAATAACCCATTCTTGTCTTTATTTTTGGGAGATGAACGAAGTTGTTACTTCTATAGTGACCTATATGCTTTTGGCACTGGCCTTCAAACTCTCACTAAAGATAATTGATAAAAAAAAAAATTCTATACCTCTTTAGAAAATTAGATGATACTAAGTTCATTCTGAGATGATATATCAGAAATGTCAGATGTTCCAGGACCATTTTGTGACCCTACGATTTTCTTATACCCCTGAGAGGAGGGAAATGATAACAAATATACTCTATATTATATAGATCGATGTGAATCAAAGGGTTTTTAACAGAATTAGTGCTTCTCTGGCGAGGTTCTAAAATGAACATTCATTCATAGGGCTTCGATACGATGAGTTTATTGTAAGTATGGTATTGATAGACATGATATAAGAATATGTATTGAAGTTAACTAGTATAGAAAAAGTGAATAGCAACAAATAGTTGTTACTCATATTACTGTTTCTATAAAATTACTCCCGGATGAAAACTGTACATTTAATACTCTTTCGTTATC
>NC_061097.1:63769761-63777261 GCF_015104395.2 Macrobrachium nipponense | reverse complement strand
ATATATATACATAACGGACTCGATCGAATTTGCCAACTGCTGACAAACAACGGCTATGCAGATCAAATTATCGAAGCAGCAATAAAAAAGAAAATGGACGAATTTTACCAACCCAACACGATGACGAAAAACAAGAACTTGATTATTTACCATCGTGTACATTATGGGTCTGCATACAAGGAGGATTGCTGCAGACTACGCGGGATAATAAACAGAGGCGTAACCCCAAAAGCCCCTTACCATAAAATAAGCCTCAGGATATATAGTAAGCCCAACCTTGTAGCAGCCTTAATAATGAAGAACAGCACCGCTCCGGGGGGACCGAAGGAGATGTGCACGAATGTAGTTTACAAATTTACTTGTCCAGAGGAGGTGTGTAAACCTCACAGCCAAAACTACATCGGGCACACTACAACGACCCTTCGGAGACGTCTGCTGGCACATAGAAATCAAGGGGCCATCCATCAACATTACACAGAGCTCATAGAAGGCACCCAGGTCGTGCACAGAGAAGACAACTACGGTCGCCTCTTAATAACGGAAGCGGTGAGCATCGCTATTCAGAAGCCGACCTTGAACGTCCAACAAGAATCGGACCATATACTCCCCTCCAGCAGGAGAAGGAATATGCAAGCCAACAGGGACCAGACAGCGCACCCCAATCCACCGAGAACATCGCGCCCCTTGGAAGACATGAGAAGACCTAGCGTCAGCGAAAGTCAAGTAACTTCCTTGCTCAGGTCGCTGAGACCCTGCCCAACACGAATCAGCAGCCGTTAACGAACGTAGACCATTTGGGGACACACACACACACACACACGCTCACTCACTCAAATTTAAATCATACACATTTATGTATAAACAGAAATTATCTCTTGTACCTTTATGCATGCTATAAAATATATACATATATTTTTATTCCTGTATTTAGATTTCTATATTCATTTTCATTCCTGTATGTAATTTTGTAATTTTTATCTAAAACCAACATGTAACATATTAGATTTTAAACATACATTTAAGGAAACTCAAGCACATGGCATTGTATTTTGAATATTTATTTAACCACTGTTTAAACTTTCACTCTTATTGTCACACTACATATGTCCTTATGTTCTTTGTATCCAAAACAACGCCCTTAAACTGTTAATCCCTAGACTAACCAGTACCCATACCTCAAGGTCATACCTCCCACACGATGAAATAAATAGGCCGAAAGGTCAGATTGTAAGTCAGTAGTCGCTTGATAATGCCATAAGGCGAAACAGCTGTCGTGACAAAATTCAATAAATGTAAGAAGGAAGTCTGCGTATTTTTCACCAGAAATTGACGAACGAGAATCGGAAAAAACTTCGTCGGTATGAAGATACCTGCAAGAAACTTATTGATGCCACTAAAGCAATTGCTTTTAAACTATAACTATATATATATATATATATATTATATATATATATATATATATGTATATATATATATAATATATATATATATATATATATATATATATATATATATATATATATATATGAGTGTGTTTCTATATGGAGGGATAAATGATCAATGTCACTATCATTAGAATTTTACAAGCCTCTCACATGCACACGGTCTTGATAGTGATAAATGCAGTAAACTATTAATATTTCTACATAATTCAATTGTGTTAACGAACACTGAAGTTGAAATGACGACGACTTTATGACATTTTTTCTAAAAAATAAGAACATTAAGGATGATCGAAGTTCATCATGCCTTCAAGAAAGCAGTTTCTTTACAAGAATTAATATTTACCTTCACTGAAGAAAACAAAACAAAGAAACTTACCAGGTTAACAAATAGAGAGAAGTTCCAAACCAGAATGAATACTGATGCCGTTGCAGGCAGAAGTGGGCTATCTTGATGGCACATTCAAAACCGCAACAAATCCTAATGGAAATGAGTGGAGGAATCGGCTTTGTCCAACATTCCGACCTCGTCTCTTTGCCCCAGCTCCTTACTGTACATTTTCTTTCATTCTTGCTCTTGACTCTCATTCTTTCTTATTTTCATCGCTGTATCAGTCTTTCTTTGATAATTTTCTCCGAATCTCATTCTCCATAGTTTCTTTCAGTGTTTCGCCCATGAGTTGCTTTTAATTTCTCCTCTTATTTTCATTCTTCTCTCCTAAGACACTCTGAACCTTAAATCGTAGATTTTACCTTTGCACTCTTTAATTTAAACTTTCTTTTCTTTATTTAACAATTTTAATTTTAATCATGTATTCGGTGTATTCCGTTTTAAACGAGAAGCCTACAATATCTATCATCTCAAATTCTACTTATCAAAAAATATTGGCGAGAGAGAGAGAGAGAGAGAGAGAGAGAGAGAGAGAGAGAGAGAGAGAGAGAGACTGTTGATAACAAAAGTTCCAAAAGAAGAAAGTAACGAAGTGTAAATGCTGCCTAAAAGGCTCTGTAACCAGGGCTTTCAGTGTCTCGTTCTGTTTGTTCCTTCGATGACCTTAAAGCAGAAGGAGGCGACTGGTTTCAGCAAAGGCCATAAGAACAGTTTTCCTTTTCCGGTGTAAAGGTTTCTGAAAGAATCCCTCTCACCAATACTAATAAAAGAAAAAGTGAAAATTGCTCGGAAGTTTCTTCGGCGCAAACGAGTTCACTGCACAGCGTAATAACGTATGAGCCTCGGTCCATGATGCTTTCATCCACGGGCCGTTGGTGGTCTGTCCTATAGCGTTGCCAGACACACGATAATGGCTAAATTTAACCTTAGATAAAATAAAACTTACTGATGCTAGATGGCTGCAATTTGTTATGTTTGATGACTGGAGGGGGGATAATCAACATACAAATTTGCAGCCCTCTAGCCTCAGTAGCTTTTAAGATCTGGGAGATTTTTTTTTAAAGTATATAGGAAACCCACGAATAATTTGTCATATATCCATTTTTACTTTAAACATGCTATACAATATAAGGTGTCAACATATTCCAGTATGTATCTTAGAGCTCTTAGAATTTGTAGTCCTGAATTTTTGGAAGAGGAGTTTAAATTATTGATAAAATAGGAGATTCATTATATCGCCCTCCATATTTTTTGGAACTTTGTAAAAATAAAGCAAAAAAGACATATTACAATCAAACCAGTGTTGACAAAGAGTTAATGAAAATTCTCTGTACCATTCCATCATAATTTCATTCCTGCTGTACCCACTTTAAAAACTATAGATATTAACTTAGTATTTAAATATAATAATATTTTGAGAAATTAAGAATAGCCCGTCCAATTCAAACAATATTGTATACAGTTATCCTTGTAAAGAATGTAATAAGATGTATATAAGGTAATAATTGAAAGATTTAAAGGTGAGATGTTCTCAGCACAAATATGCTACATCAAGAGGCTTAACGAATAATGGCTTTGCAGCTCATTGGCTTAAGGAAGGCCATGTTATTAACTGGGATGATTATCTTCAACTTCTGTGTGTGTGTGTGTGTGTGTGTGTGAGAGAGAGAGAGAGAGAGAGAGAGAGAGAGACCAGAGGGGGGGAGGGACATGGGAATCTTCCTGAGCATCAAGAGTGTTCTGTTCTTCGGGGAACGGACTATTGATAGGTTGAAACGAAGTTATATGGGATAGTTATATAGGCAGAAATCTCTAATAACCTGTTTATAAAGCAAGAATGTGTATGTCGAATGTACTTATTGTGTTCATAGCAGAGAGAGAGAGAGAGAGAGAGACAGAGAGAGAGAGAGAGACTTGAGGAGAAAGGGCAGACCATAAACTAATAGAAAGACTGCCAAAACTCATACTTCACAAAGCGAGAAAATACAGGAAGGGAGAAAAGAGTGAAAGAGGAAAACCAGAGCAAATATTGAACTGAAAAGAAAAGTAACCCTTTTCTAATGAGGTCTTGGCAACTCACTGAGGAAGATCAACAAAATATCAGCTGTGTATAATGACATTCATTATAGGTCTTCTGGCAATTGCAACGACGGATTTTGTAACAAAATATTTTACCCCAAGTTACAGAGAAATTTACAGAATTCTCATTGGGAAGAACCAAATTAAGTAGAAAGTTAATACAAGACAGGAATGACTTTAGATTAATAGTAAAGAGGTATATAACTGTCAAATGTATATATATAATTTAGAAGTTCACTGTTACATAACATTTCAATGTTGGGACTGTTATCCTAATCGTGGCTCTTCCCCCAAAACAATTTTCCATTCTTTTCCTGATCATTTCCAAACCATTTGTTGTTTTCCAGCCCTCCCCTTCTACCTTCCTTTCTAGTCCCTTTTAGTTCAGGTGTTCTGGCTTCCTGTCAGGAATGAAAGACTGTGGAAGGCTTTAGTTGTTTTGCATCACGATATAAAGAGTTGTAAGTAAGATATGCTTGCAGTACAGTGTCTTTCATAATTAGGAAAGTTATTGCTGAAATATAAATGTATGTGGTTGCAACATCTTTTTGTTTCTTAGATACATGCTATTACTCTTTATATGTGCTGATTTATATACATAGCTGGATATTTATAGATAAATTTATCACATGCTCATACTAAGTCTGTGGCCTCGTTTTCCATGGCATTTATTTAGCTTTCCTTTGACGGCAACTAGATTTATTCTGCCCCTTGCAGCACCTGTGGGGAATTCATCCAAGTTCGTTGATTCTCCTTCCCCCTTACAAACATTTCTATTTTTAGATTTCCTCTTTCACAATACCTTGCAACATCCTTTTTTTCAGATTTTTCCTTGATTTCCTCTGACAATAATATACTTCTACATCTTACAAGTTACTCTTAATATTACTCTCAGCAATTCTTGCATTTTATGTTAGTTTCTTCCCTCAAAAATTTTTTTTTCTTTTGCCTCTTTCTTATGTAACCCACAACTTTCTTTTTCTCCCTTATCAAACGTCTGAAAATGGATTTTCTTTTCACTTTTCATCGTAAATACCATTACTAATTTCCTTGTGAGGATAATTTATTTCAATATTTTCATTTCTATTCTTTGTCATTATTTTCTTTACATATCATGTCAAAAAAAATTACCACTTTTCTTCCTACCTGTGTTTAGATCCCAATTCTATTATTCTCTCCTTTCGCTCAAAACTTTTTTTCGAACCATTTCCATCGTCAGTTTCTCAGCCAGACCTCCAGTTCGTGTTTCCTTCCAATCTCATTCTACCTGAGCAACGAAAACATGCCAAAAGAAATAGCCTCGGGAAAGAAAGGAAAGACACATATATCACACACTTACCAAGACACACTTGGAGTCGACCGTCAGAGATAACCTAGAGGCATGTAGTTTTACTCGTATGGGATCAAAATTACTTTCAAATCCTTTAATATTGATAGCACGTGAGTAGTTGAAAAAGAAAGCGAGAAAGAGAAAAACTCTCTAACAATAACTAGAGATAGGAAGAGAAAGAAAGATTTGACTGGATGTATATAATATATAGGATATATATATATGTATATATATATATATATATATATATATATATATATATAGATAATATATATATATATATAGATATATATATATATATATATATATATATATATATATATATATATATATATATATAATTACTATATATATATCTATAATAAATATATATATATATATAGATTATATATATAATATATATATCTATATATATTATATATATATATAGATATATATATGATATATATCTATATATATATATATATATATATATATATATATATATATATATATATATAGATATATATATCTATATATATATATATATATCTATATATATCTATATATATATATAATATATATATATATATATATATATATATATATATATATATATATATACATACATATGTTGTGACAAAGTGCCAAGTATTTGGTTACTACACTTACCATTCATTAATTGTTACCTCACAACAGCCAGACACCTGAACCTTCATCACAGGTAAAATACGACTGAATACTCTAAAGGCAACAGTGATCCCTTAAACAACTTACCAATATTGCAGAAAATCAGACTAAGTTCATCAAAACAGGTGTTAGGTAATCTTATATGTAATTGAATTAATTAAAGGGCATCACTCCATCAACAACTTTATAAGTCTAAGTATTTCCCTGATTTATGAAGTCTAACTACTTCCCTGGTTCTAACTTACTTCAAGTAAATTGAAGGAAAACAGCTCAATTACCACTCTATGTTTCTACCTAAGCATAATCAAACATATATACTGGTGAAATAGAAAACACTTATAATAATTTTAAAGACAAATATTTATTATCAAACTCAAAATTATAAGTGAAATTCACACTCTCAGGGAAATTACTGTTACATGAAAACAAAGCAAAGTTTAATTAATTCTTGAATTAATTAAGTAAAATTAAATCAAAATTAATTTATCACAAAATTCAAGAAAATTAATTCAATCAAAATTCAAAAGTGTTAGGCAATAATTGAAATTTGGAAATTAATTCACGAGTGCTAAACAACACTAAAACTTGAAAAGAATTCTAATTAAATGCAAATTAATTCACATGTGTTAAATCCAATTAAATGTGCAACGGTTAAAAAATGAAAACAACTAAGTTAATTAAATTGTGAATGCAAATGAAAACACAGAAAAAGGTGTAAAATACCAAAATTGTAAAAAGCACTAATCACACAGAACCTAAAATAAAAGCAAACACTTCAATAAGAAAGTGGATAAAGGCACAAAAAATCACTTCAATAAGAAAATGGATAAATGCACAAAAAATCACTTCAATAAGAAAATGGACATATGCACAAAAAATCACTTCAAATGAAACAAACACAAAACACAAAAATTTGCAATGTGTAAAATTTTACTTGTTTCATGAAACCACTGTAACTATTAGTTATTAGTTGCAACTAATACACTTTATAAAACATATATATTCAGTAAGTATTAAATCTTTATGTTAATACCAAGTATGGCAAGGGGGAGAGACAGAGAAAGAGATGTCAGTACACCAGGGATTCAAAGTCTTACTTGAATGCTTTCTTTTCGTATGGAAACTGAAAACAGTGGATTTCGCACAAAACGTTTAGGGCATGTGGAAGAAGGTGCAATCCTTCTAGAAGCTTCTAATATGACGTAACTACAGAAAAATCATGAAATCTGCATGTGGTTTCGGCAAAGACATACACGTTTGAAACCAGTCATATACGTAGTATGCTCAACAAAGGCATGTACTTGTCGAAACAGAATTCCCTTATCAGATGTGATGACAGGTATCCAAAACAAAACGGAGATCTCGAGATCTCTTAATCTGAGGTGATGACAAGTGGAAAATTTCTAGCTTGGAACGGACAAAGTTAATTTCTCTCGCTTTACATTCTACATTATATTCTTTTACACCATGCTATGCAAAATCTGAACATATATTTTGAGGCATCCTATAACTCTAAACCAAATAAGGAATCTGAAAATGTTTCAAACGCTTTTCTAACATTTTGAAAGTAGCAGCATATAATACACACA
>NC_061097.1:63742261-63764761 GCF_015104395.2 Macrobrachium nipponense | reverse complement strand
TTTATCTCTAATGAATGTCCGGTAGAAAGACTCAATTTTTATTTGTAACACAGAGTAACTATAACCAGTTACCTATTCAAACCAATTCGAAAGCAATTGGCGGCTTTCTCGTGGCTAAACAAAGTTGAAAAGTTGCATGACAAACATTTCTGCAACCATTCCGACAGTTAAGTTCCATGGTGGCCATCTCTCCTTCACCTTCGTAATGCAAGTATATTTCTGATAAACCTGCGTCCCCCCCCCCAAAATGTGGGATTACAAAAAGAAGGAAACCACCCCAATTATAATAGTCACTCTACCATAAATCATAGTGTCTATAGTCTTATAGTGTCTAATCGTCTTACTACTCCACCATACATTCAGATATCTCTCACTCTAATAACCATTTACAGTAGGTACCACTACCACAGAAAGAGAGAGAGAGAGAGAGAGAGAGAGAGAGAGAGAGAGAGAGAGAGAGAGAGAGAGAGAGAAATGGGCGGATCAATGCATAAATAAATCAGGCAACTGCAGCTATCAACCGACTGGATCGTTAGATATATACAACAATGTATATTATCAGATAGATAGATAGATATAGAAAAGTATTAAATAAGTTTAAACTGAAGCAACTTTCAGAGAGAGAGAATGGAAGGTGAGGGAAGGAAGACGGAGGGCGTGGCGGTGGAGGTGGGGGAAGAGGGAGGGTAGGGGAGCTCTTTACTGTTGTGTTCGTATCCATTTCTGGCTAATCAAGTTTTTGCCTCTTTGTATAGGGACAAGTGTCTTTATTCTTGACAATTAGTGATTCATGATACTCTTATAAATTACGGCACTGGGTGTAATACACTATGGCAAAATCTCGTACTGATACGAGTGTTCGTTACAAAGTTTTTGGCAAAAAACGTGCTGCACCGTCTGTGAAACCCATAGTAGTAGAGGATCAGTATAAGGCTAAATTACTTTATAGCCGAGGCTTCAGGTACAGCGAGCATATAATTATGCAGATGAATGCATACAACTCGAGATTTATAGTAGATTGAATAAAAAAAAAACATTAATTTTTCCTTAAAAGCATAGCGAAAGATCAGGAAGACATGATTCTTTCGAGTAAAATGAACCAGTAAGTATGCACTTGAACAAACGACGGATGACATTAAAAGAGACTCCTAAGAAAAAAAAAAAAACAATACATGAATTTACTTCTAGTATTGCGATGGAACGGTAGCTGAGAGAGAGAGAGAGAGAGAGAGAGAGAGAGAGAGAGAGAGAGAGAGAGAGAGAGAGAGAGAGACGAGTAGACGAGATGAGAAGAGAGAGAGAGAGAGAGAGAGGGGAGGGAGAGAGAGAGAGAGAGAGAAGTTCTGGGTAGTCATGGGCTGAGTCTTTTCACTTTCCCGAGTACCTTGTGTAAAAGGTCTCATGCAGACAACTTCATAAGCCTTTGATGGAAGTTTCAACATTATTTCTTATCCAAAAGTAGCCTCTCTCTCTCAGTCTCTCTGGCTAGTTTATTCTAACTTTACATTAGAACTGAGGTGAACTTACAAGAAACGTAACAGTAGTTAAAGAGTATTTAATATCATCGTTTTAATTGTTGATATACAGATAATTTTAATCTTATATTTTAGTTTATTATCCTCTCGTATTTCATTAATTTTACTTATAATTGCTTCCTTGTATTATTATAATTGGTACTGAAGGCGCTAATGCATAATTAATGGTGCCTATTTTAACTTACAAAAAGAAAAGGATTACATATATGCTAAAATTTAATTTTTTTATATTCCAACATAAAAAAAACTTTTATTCGAGTAAGATTTATTTTAAAAATAATTGAATAATGAGGAATGAATTCTTTGAAAAGTCTTGCAAAATACCCACTGTTTATAACTGCATCCTACCCGCATGTTTATCATACACTGTAAAAAGTTCAGGCATAAAAAGGGTATAACGGTTGAGCTAAGGTAATAACACAAGTTAAAACACCCTAATGCCCAGAAATTCCCCTCTTAACGGATAGGCAGGGTATTTTTGGTGAATATTATACCCTTTTTACATTTGGCCTCAAAATGGGCTTCGGAAGTATATCTGATTATGTCATGAAATGAAGTTTTACTCTTTATGAAATAACCATATTGTTACACTAATAATATGTTAGTTTTGAGTTATTGATAATTTTAAAGCAAGTTCGGTATAATACAAATGCAGAACTTGGCAGTTATATTGTTGCCAAGACTCACTTGATATATATATATATATATATATATATATATATATATATATATATATATATATATATATTAAACAGACATACGCCTTAGTATAGTTTGTTGTCTCTTGTGCATTTGCTGCTGTAGGCTTGTCACTACTCTCAAGACTCACTCAAATCACTCAAAATTTCAGTCCAGTTGTTTGTACATGTGTGTGGTGAAGGTGGGGTGCGGTTGGTGGAGGTGCGTGCATTTATGAGGAATATTTTGAAGTTTTAGAGAATTCTGCGATAGCATTTTTTTTTTTTCAACATATAAGAACTAACTTTCCTAAGCGAAATATTATATATACAAAAAAAGCTTTATATCTCCAAAGTGACATCGCTGCCAGTGTGTCCCAGACAGTGTGGCGCCAATATTTCAAAATGTAACTACCTACTGCCCAGACAACATTTCTGCTGTCTCGCTTACGTGCAGTGACTGCAGATCTCATTCTTCCCCCTCACCCACCACACGCCTTCATCACTACTACACTTGAATTTCAAGTGCGATGAAAATAATAAATTGAGAAACCAAACTTTTAAAATAATTGACCTTATGATTTTATATACTGTAAGCTATAACTACACCTAAGAGTTTAATGGATTAATATGTTGATTATATAATTTATATACACTGCTATATATATCGTTATAGAATACCCTGCAATGAGGGTACTCTTTACCTACGATACACCAGCAATTAAGGGTTATCACAAGTATATGTTATACCCTTGATATAGGTATATTGTAAAGGATATATTGTAGTTCTTATAAACCTTGATAGGGTATGCTATTTTAACCACTAGAAATACCATTTTTCTACCTCTATTATACCCTTAATTTTTTAGTGTAGGTCAGAAGCAATAAATTCCTGGGTTACAATCATATATTCATTTTGCATAAAATGCCGATGACTGGTTACTGTCGCTGCTTGCATTGCCTTTTTTTTCATCTGCTCTCTACTGGTATACACACACTCTTACATTATATAAATATTTATAAGAAATTTACTCACCCCTCCTCCCCAGCTTAAACTTACTTCAGTCTTCACTGCGCTGTTCTGGAATCAACTATTTTCCCTTTCACATTCTATTTCCCAGAGAAGACTAAAACTGCTCAGCATGAACAACGTAGAATTCAGGCTTTAGATACCACGGTGTCATTTTATGATTTTAAGGGTACAATTTGAAAAAAAAAAATATGGCGTATTTTGTTTCGCGTGATCTATCTGTTCATAAGATATTTTTTTCCTTATTCGTATTTGTTCTTTCCTCTTTTCATCACTGCTGCATTTGCTCTTTCATCTTTTTCTATCTTGCATTTTTCCTTTGCTTTCAGAATTCGGTATTCTGTTCTGTGGAATCTTTCTTTGCATAACAATGTTGGTTCATGTGAACTTCAATTAAAATATTATAAGAAATTAATAATTATAAACTTAATGTGTGGACAAATAATTAAAAATTGAGCAACGTTGTAAATACGCAGTTCGGTAATTTAGTACTTGATATAAGATAGAAAACGAAGGTTGAGAGTGAAGTAATTATTCAGAATTATTATACATATAATTTTGGAGAGTACCTTAAACTAGAGCGTTTGATGATGCGGGAGGCAATTGGGAATAAGCTCCAAACGATAATGGGTGAATTTAGTATTTCTTCACTCCGGCGCTTCAGTCGTTATTGAGGTTTAGTTTTTTAATGTAAGACTACAAAATACGGGGTGTAAAAATAAAAATACAATAAAAGAGTACCTAAATGCGTCTGCACGTCAGGGTTTTCTAAGTTCGCTGCCTGACCTTGGATATCTGGATGGTTAGATGTCAATCCCTAACTTCGGAAAACACTGTAGTTGGACATCACTGGCAGGCTTTAGATGTCGCAACTGTGTGACCCCTAAATCATATTTTCAGATGTGGATGGCTAACATCGGACGTCCCGATTTTCAGACATCGATTGCCAACGAGGGAAGTCTTGGTTATGGGAAGACGAGGGAATGACATCCAAAACGAACACCAGAATGTGGCGCAAATCGTTGGCGGATGTTTCGTGAAGATTTGAAGAAATGGGGAAGAAGACGTCAGTGTCAACCAGGAGGGAATAAAGATAATCGAGGGAAAACGTAGATATCTGTGAAAGAAGGAAATGGTGGTAGAGGCTGGCTAAAAATAGATCTGTACGAAGTAAAAAAGAAAAGGATTATGAAAGAAACAGACACGAGAGAGCGGATTGAAATTAAACTGATGGTAATAAATGAAAAGATAAAAAACTGCTAGTAAAAGCAAATTAATAAAAAACAGAAATAGCAGAAGAATAGTTGATAGCAAAAGGACAAAGGTAAGTTGGAAGACAGGAAAGGTAAAAGAGATTATAGAGAATAGATAAATGAAAATGACACAGAGAAGGAATATAGTACGAACAACAGTTCACAAGTTGAAAAGAAATGATGGAGGGCATTTATAAGAAGGTAGTGATGTTTGATAGCGAAATAGGTTATAAAAAATCTCTTAAATTATTTAAACATCAGAGATTCAAAGAGTATAAGAGAACATGCTCTGATAATATAAATAAAAGAATAAATAAACGGATTATCAACAAGAATAAAATTATACTTTATGTCTCATCTTCGTTCAATTACATCTATTTTACTTATTCCTTGTTCTCATTATTCTTCTTAAAAGCTTGACGAAAATGAAGATGAGACTTAGCAAAGTTCATTACTATATCACCATTACATATAAAGTAATTTTTCTTCTGTAACGTCCGTCTGCCAAATAAAAAAAGATGTGCTCATACAACCATTATGGGTAATCAGAGATTCTTTTTCCTTTTTTACCATGTGCCTTTTTTCCATATGCAACCGAATTCAGTGGCTGCGGCAATTTCATTTGGGTGACATTAGGGCCGTTCCGCAATGAATAAAATTTCAATACCTTTAAAGCGAGAGCTATTCTCGTAAATTTATTAGGATCCATGATTCCGACAAATATTCTCAGCGATAACTGTCGTGGCTCTAAGCGATTGTAAAGCTCATATGTAGCACGCAGTGAAGGGAACGTGAGCTATGTTGTTGAACAAAATTTAAAGTAATATATACTTGAAGAAATATCTGTAGAAATGGTGTAAACTGGGGAATAAGTCACAGTAATCTTGTATATTTTATGCTTTTGAGTGAATGTAGCTACAAATTCTGATTCGGATAAACCAGAGAGAAAATAATTATCTCCTTTCTATTTAAGCTATAACTCTTCCATACAAGGGCTGATTTCTTATTACTGCGATGAGCCAATGGAGATTCTAAAGTTTGATGTATATTTTTCTTTAATTGTTTTGCATTTTCTTTATCAAGTATAAGTGTCTGCTGTATTTAGTTCATAAATGTCTAAACTTTAGATTTGTTTCCACGAGTACGAGAACTTAAAAGTCGTACTATTTAATTTTCGTTTTATTTTCTTTGGTTTTATTGGCAAATTAAATGTTAAATATGGCAAAGATCTTTATTAGCAATATCGATGTATCTATTTTTATCTGCTAACTAATGTTGCTCAGGGCAACATTAAACTATAACAAATTTACATTAAAAGCCTTTCCAGTTCGAAACTGACCCCCCCAAAAGAATATATTATATATACATATATATATATATATATATATATATATATATATATATTATATATATATATATATATATATATATATATATATATATATATATATATATATATCCAATTCGCTCTACCTTGGAATTAATATATTTTCATATATGTTAACCTAAGGGGGAATCTTTTAGTTGATAATAATTTCGTCCTCTCGTGGATTCGAACCAGCAAGTTCCAGACTTCAGTCTTGAATAGTAAACTTGAACGTATGTACAATCGGTACCGAATGTCAAATCGAACAGAGAACGGGATTGATTGAAAAATCAAATGAATGAATGAATGAGTGAATAGCTACATCGATGATAATTTCTGGTTACATCAAAACATCAGAAGAAATAGAAATATAACAAGACGTTACTGCTCGCCATTAGCTCGTTCAATAAAAGAAACTAATCTTGTTTAGGTTGCATGGAATTGCAAGATTACATGGTAAATTACCTTTTTGGCAAGTTAATGAAAAACACAACCAAAAAATGAATAGGGAAATAAATAGCTGATCATTTTGAGAACCAAATGGGTAAAGATGGAAATACAATGCCAAATGGATAAAGCAATGAAGAAAACGAAAAACGAAGTGTAAATAAGAATGCATAGGTGCTTACACCACTTTATGTATAGAATTATACATAAAGAAACGTTTACTATTTTTCTTCTTTTTTTTCATTCAGAAGATATCCGCAATAAATGGTCAATTCCATCTTGTCTCCAGTCTCTTCTGCTCACCTACGAATCCTCTCAAGATATATGGAACTATGATCTCCACTTTTCGTCTTAATTTTTATTTCATTTATAACGGATTTTTTAATTTATTTTATTTTTTGCGCATCTGGGAGAGAGGCAAATTGCAGACGATTGCTGAAAATTATGGAAATGGATTCAGCTCTCTCTCTCTCTCTCTCTCTCTCTCTCTCTCTCTCTCTCTCTCTCTCTCTCTCATTGAATTAGAATTGAGCCCTTTTGTCTGTCTTTACAAAAAGCAACCCGTGAATGTATGGTCTATTCATTAGTTTCGTCCTATACTCTATTTCTCTCTACTTTGAATTTCTTCCTTTCCTTTACTGCAAGGCTGTGGAACTGTGTTTCCCGAGAACTTTTTGTGTGATAAACCTTATTCTGAGAGAGGCTGTAACACTTTTAAATAGCATACGCCCTTGCATTTAATGGTTTAACTTAGGTATCATTGCTTGAGTTTATTTTGACCTAATAGACCCATATTCTGTATATTTTTCTGATACAATTTTCCTTATTTAAGTATGGTCAGAAGTTTAAGTTTTTTTAATGAAAAACTTTTGTTTCAACATTTTACTTTAATTTTTAGATCCACAAAGAAATGTCTATATGTATTCTTTAAGGCAGGTGACTACTGCAAATAGCACGTTTACTATGAATTATGGTCTTTGGCTATCGGACACCTAATATTTTTTTTTTTTTTTATGAAATGAATAGAATAGTATAGAACATTAGATAACTTCCCACTAACCGTTTTCCTGATATTTTGTACTAAGAAATTTCTCCCAAGGTTTTGGCATGTTTGGAAGAATTTGTCTTTAAAAAAAACCATAGCAATTAAAGTGCAGTGCAGTGGGAAGTATTTCAAGCAGAAACTCTGCAGCCCAAACCGCGACCTGAATACAACTAGAACTGTTTTATTAGAGGTTACTGCTAAGCATGAGTTTTTATGTGCCTTATTTTTTGTACTTTGCTCTCAAGAGGTAAGGCAGTGAAGCTGTATTGCCAGTAGCAATTTATTCCTGAACCTTCTTTTCCATTAGGAGGCTTTTGGGTTACTTAACTTAAATAGCTACCTTTATAATTGTTGAGTTTATTGAGCATCAAAGGTGATTGAAAAGCATGAATGAAGGAAGGTAGGAATATGAGTATTCACAATGTAAATGATCACGTAGTTCCGAATAACTGATATTTCATCTCTATAGATTCGAGCATATTACATGACCTAAAGTATCGACGATAATCGGGAACACGCAGATGGTGATGTAAAGTATAAATCATTAAACATTGCTCAGTAGAACTATAGTTCGACTCTATAGAATTGTTTAAAAGATTTTCCTTTTGTAATGGTAAATCGATCCTCGTAATACTCTACGCCTATAAAATGGTTATGATCCATAAACTTGTCATTTCAGAGTGGGTGAAGTCTTTGAGAGGGTGGGCGAGAGATAATAACCAAACCATAATTGGCCTTCAATAATGCATTGATAAGGAAACGTTCATAGCCGCCACAATAATGAAATTTCCTTTTCGGGACCCAATAAAAATAATCTAAAAAGTCACGTCCTCGCAAATAATGAAGCGTGAAATAACTTTTTCTATTTTTCATAAATTATTTCCCAGTCATTGATGTTGCTTTTCGGGAACACTAAAAGCCATTTTTAGATAATGGCATAACGTAATATTAATCACAAAAGGGAAAATGGTAAAAGTCAACCTGACAAGATAACTAAATGAAATTTGTTGGAATTCTGCGTGGTGCAGCTCTCCTCATAAATCCTGCACCTGGGATTTTTCTAACGGTTGCGGATCTAGATTACTTTTGCAGCCTAAGCGATTTTCAACATAATCCAGGAGTGACATCACACAAATATGCAGTGCGTTTAAAATGAAAAATAAATTCAGAAACCATACAGTGCCACGCTAAAAGCCTGAATATTTTTGTTACTTTTTGGGGTGTTCCCAGGACTCATGAACTCTTCACTAGAATAAATAGACAGAAATGAGAATGGGTTTTTCATCAGATGTTTTCAGGGTGGTTCTCTATACTAATATGTAATGACTCGAATTATTCATGGAATGCAAAGTGAGTTTTGAGGATGCGTTAATATGCCCTTTCATTAAGCACCAACTCAGAAAGCACCCGACAGAATAGAGCAGAATGTTATTCCTGTTTTCGTTACACAAAACTTTATATATTCAAAAACTAAATCCAAAAGAATTCTAGTGTGACAACATCTCCCATTTCATAGGGAATTATTTTTATTCCTCTCTGTAAATAGTTTTTTTTTTTATTTGTTCAACTTTTCTTTAGGTTTTTCCTTGTCTAACAACCAGTACATGATGGTTATTCCTGCTTGCCCAGAGAGAGAGAGAGAGAGAGAGAGAGAGAGAGAGAGATTGTTTTAGCATAGATTTTTCCTTTAAAAAGATCTATTATCAGTTATCGATTACATGATTTGGGCATTTTTAATAAGAAACCAATAAATATTTCATATTAAATAAAAGCAGACATCTCTAATCGGTCATATTTATCTTTTCCATAATAATAGTCCTTATCCTTCTTGCATAGAGCTGTAAACATTTCTGTACGAGTCTTAGAATTCGTAGAGAGTCCAACCTTGAACCATCTTTCGTTTTCAATGGTCTCATTGGCACTATGAATCAAACTAATGATTTACTCATAAGCAATTGCTGTTAAATGACTTGAATTCTTTTCCTGAAGAGCACAAGCTAATGTCTTATTTCATTGTCCCAGGAATCATAACTTTTATACGTAGAAGTTACTTCCCTTCTCAATTGGGAATGCTAGATGGACATCTGGCATAAGTTCCAGTGACCACTTGTGGGGACAAAGGCGAGGAATGAAGCTGGCACAGCATTCCAGAAATTGAAACGACCTTCTAAACCTAATTCCCTTCAGTCATTACCCTTCTAGAAACTCACCAAGGGGCCTTAAAGGTTCTGAGCGGGCGCCAGAGTGAGAGTGACAGCTGAATCATCGTTATCGCTAAAAAAGTTAAACTAATTAAAACCATCTATTTAATTACTAAAGGGAAACGCCTTTCAATTTTATGTTAGGAAGGAATTATAACGACCAATTATGCCTTAATATATTGTGTTTTTTGTTTGTCTCCAAGATGGTGTCCGTACTAAACTAAATGAACTTGTCCCAATCTAACGTCATACGTCAGTTACCGATGCAGAGTATAAAGACTAATTCTTATTTCCCCCGATAAAGTTGGTTTTTTGGTGAAATAAAAAAAAATATATATATTGGTAGTTTTTATTTAGAATTCGAGACCGGTTGTGAACCTCAGTTAGAGGATGCAAGATATAAAGACGATGAAGTCTTGTTATTAGAATATATACGAATCCATATTGGAGGTGGCTTCTGAAATTAGAATATTTCAAAACATTTTTAAAAGTAAATAATCTTTCTCCTCTCTTATTTCACTCGTTAAAACATTTCCGAACTTTGTGAATCAGTATTTTCTCCGATGTTTTGTCTACAAAGGATATTCGCGCCGGCAAGAAAACTTTGCGAAGGATCTGCATCATTATCTGGTCTTGAATAACAATTCTCACTAAAATTAGAAAGAGATCTAATGGGAAAGTAAAAAAGGGGGAATATAAAACCGTGTTCACATCAGATTTATGTTAATATCACCAACGGCAATTGGCATCACAAGTACCAAGTAACCAGTATCTACAAATTCATGAAACAAATCATTCACAACAACAACAACAACAATAACAGCAACAACAACAATAATAATAATAATTTTTTTTTATTATAACTATAGCATATTGTCTACCTACATTTTAGCTGTTAAGAATATATATACCCAAAAAAGCTGTTCATCAATAAGAGCCTCTGAGAGGATCGCAGGATTTAAGAAACCATCTCCATCCCCATAAAAACGTCAGCGCCAAATCTGCAGTCATTGCTGAGCTTTCTATCGTTACATAGACGTAAATCAGAAATGAAAGACAGATAGGGAATCAGCTGAACAATGGGAATCAGTCATTGTTAACGGAACGATGAGTTGATAAAAGACGGGAGGAGTGAAGGGGAGCTGGAACATATTTCATGAATAGTTTTTATTACGGATTGCTGTGAAGCAAGAGCCCGTGCCAGCATAAGGCTGGCTGAATCTAATGATTAAAGTAGCGTGACGAAAGAAAGAATGAAAGAATATAAAAAGACAAGGTGGTTATTTTAATTCTTATGATAGTAGATGCACATTTAATACAAATTGTTTGCACAGTCGTATAATTTTCAAATATAAATCAATATAATAATTTCCCTGTGATTTGTTCGATTGGCTCAATAGCTATTGCTTTCCAACCACTCTTAAGCTTTGAAATTCCTACAACCCTTCTCCTTCGAGAGGCAGTGTTCATTCAACCCACTATTTTCCTTTTCCCGTCGATATCACTATGAAAGGTGGCAGAGGAAATTAAGCTAACATGAATGAATAATTCTAATTTATGTCATCAGAAACACCTGATTGCTGACTTTAATTTAAGAAAGTAATATAGAATATGCACATCTTGAGCTTTCACTCTTGGAGAGATTAATCCAAGTTTTTCTGACCAACTTTTCGTGCACTAACCTTCAAGTCAGTTCTTCAATAATGCACCTGGAATGCGATCAGATTTAGTCCCAGTCACCTGAACTCCCCAGCTGACATTTGGCAATATCAGTGATAGATTTAAAAAGACTTCCGTTCTAGATTAAAATATCACGAGACAAGTTGAGCAAGAAATCATATCCAATTTCCATATGCAGGCCTGATTTCTTACTGGAATGAGAGGTTAATTGATTTCTCAGTTACTTAATAGTCGATATCAGCTATGATAATTAAGGATACTGTGGAGGTTATGAAGATTAAAAGATTTCCCAAAAAGAGTCGAAGTAAGCAGGTACACATTATTGAAATAATTACACGAGAGAAAGCGAGTCTTCTTAAAATTCTTCAGTGTATAGTCAGTAGAAATAAGGATTTATTCTGGATTTTCTACGAAATTAGACATATAGGTCTTCAAATGAAATGAAAAAAAGTAATAAAAAACCACTCACACAAACACAATTATTCATTCATACGTGTAACACACACACACACACACACACACACACACACACACACACACATATATATAGTATAGATATATAATATATTATAAATATAATAGTATATATATATATATAGATACAGATATAGATATATATATATATATATACATATATATATATATATATATATATATATATTATATAGATATATATATATATATATATATATATATATATAGATAGATATATATATATATAGATGATACATATATATATAGATATATATATATTAGATGAGAGAGTATATATATATGGATATATATATTATGATATAGATAGATATATAGATATATATATAGAGATATATATAGATATATATATATAGATATATATATATAGATATATATATATATAGATTATATATATAGATATATATTATACATAGAAATATATATATATATATATTATATATATCACATATATATACATATATATATATATATATATATATATATATATATGTATATGTGTGTGTGTGTGTGTGTGTGTGAGTGTGTGTGTGTGTGTGTATGTGTTAAAAGGTGGGCAAATCCCACTTCATATATCAAAAATGGTAACGCTGGCGAAACTGAAAACTGAATTAAACTCCGAACTGCAAAAATAGAGTTTATTCCAAAAGATAAAGAAGATTCTATCTATCAGGGAATATTGGAGTAAATAAATCAATGTAACGCTATTACACCCAGAGGAACTTGCCACAGAAAACAGATCTTTGAAACTACACCTGGCTAACTGAAAAAAATCCACAAATGGAAAAAAATTAGATATCTCTCTTCGAACTCACATATGTTTGTTCCACAAATTAAAAAGTTACATGATATAAAATAGTCTCTTCGTTCCGTAATACACAATCATGGGCCTATCATGGATGACAATTAGTTGGTCCGCAGAGACCGACAGAGTTCCTGTCAAAACGAAATGTGGCCTCATTAAAGCACATGAAATATTAGTACATCTCATAAATGAAATTTTGAAACAAAAGAGGTTCACTGCATCGTCACATTAGTAGTGAAGATCGGAAGATTGCAGACACTGTATATACTATTATATATATATATATATATATATATATATATATATATATATATATATATATATATATATATAGACTATATGATATATATATATTATATATATATATATATCTATATATATATATATATAATATATATATATATATATATATATATATATATATATATATATACTAAATATAATATATATAACATACATATATATATATATATATATATATATATAATATATATAGTATGTATATATATATAGATATTTATTTATTTATTGGAAAAAGAATAACTTTCTTATCTATGGCCGTGTTTTCAGTCTCCCTTGTGGTCTTTCACGCCACCCCGTTTGTACTTTAGGACTCGGCAGACAGTGAACAAGAATTCTATGGAAATACAGTGTACACATGTACGAACACTCCTCGTAAGACACTTCCTGTTAGCTCTTAAACGGGAAGATTCCATGGCGCCACTGATCATTTATTTGATAACTTAGAAGATCCCAAAAACAACAGGTTTTCTGTATTCTTGTTTTTGTGGATTAATAATTGATCTTTCTCGAAAGGTAAACTGTAGCTATCGCTGGTTTCGCCCATCGGAACAAACTCTCATACAAATATTCTGTTCGGAAGATACCCATTAGCAACTTCCGTTGGAGGGAAATTCCGTGGCACACCCAGAGTCAATGTTCAAGGTGACCTGATCCAGTGAATCTCGCTGACGTAGAACATTTCCTTTTGTGTCCGTGAAAGCCAATGTTGACATCAATCATTTTCACAAGTCAGCGAGACAGTCTACTATGCACCCTTATCCTCGCCCCACACAATATATTCGAGTTCGATTTTCCTCACCGGAAATTAGGGGGTTGGCCATTCGGCTTTAACGTCGGATTCCAGGTTTGCTGGTAACAATTGTATGCACGATTGTGAAGAAATATAAAAAATATTGCGATTTCATAGCTACTTCGATTATTACATACATACATACACATATACATAGATAGCAGTTGATACACCAGCAGGGAAGCACCACCTACATATCAGTAATGACACGAAGGCCAAAATCCGGAGCAGCATTTTACAAAACTTTACTTTTTTTTTTCTTTAAGTTTTTATTCAATAAATTATTTACAAAACATTACAATAAATCCAGAACTACATATATTTCCATCTAAAATACATTGCATTTAATGTTACAAAAATTCTTTGTGAAATATTTTAACAATTTCTCTTTCAAAATGGCCTTGATATCTCTCTGGTTTTTTATAATCGAAGCTTTTATTCTATTTATAATCAAACGTTCAGGCACATTCTTGTCTTTGAACAACCATATATTTACAATATAACTTGACAAAATTAAAGTTGCAGTGTTCCTTTGTTTCCTCGATGACTCTGGGAAATCAAAATACATAATTCTAATGAAATTGCAGTGAATAAAATTACAGAATAGCTTCAAAACTCCTTTTAACCATATTATTACATTTGCAATTCTCTTGCAGAAATATACCATATGAATATTTGATTCCTCAGCATCACAAAACTGGCAATGAGAATCTTGAATTATTTTCATTTCTTTTAACCTTTTTTTATTGGGTAATATTTCGTGAATATATTTATATATTATTTCCCTATCAGCAGCAGAAAGAAATTTCATGTTGATGTTTTCCCAAATCAGAGGCCAATTATAAAGGGGGTATCTACTCTCAACAGTTGGCTGTACCTTTGGCAATAAGTTCACATATATAGTTCTCGATTTAAGAAAAGGAAAATTCTGAAATGTTTTACATTTCCTAACTGTTACTAAGACCTCAGAATACATAGGTGCCATTACACATGAATTGTCTCTTTGTGTTGAATTTCCGGTAAACAAGCCCTTCATATGTGAATTGTTATAATAATTTGACATAAAATTGTATTTCTCCTCACAGTGTAACTTTAAGAAAGAGGCAGCTAGAATACTTTGTGTCTTCCATAAAAGACTTAACATTCCTATCCCTCCTTCAATCTTTGACTTTGTTAAAGTGTCTCTTTAATGAATTCACATTTTTTCCCCCAAATGTAAAAAGAAAATTTCTTTACTTATTAGTTTTGCATATTTGACAGGCAAAGGGTAAATATGGGAAACATACCATGTCTTTGAAAAAATCAAGGTATTGACAATAACAGCTTTTTGATGAAATGTAAGTCTTCTGTTGTGAAAGCTCGCCAAAGTATTCTTAATTTTACATAATATATTTGTCCACGAAGAATTAACAGCCATTTCGTAATTATCAGAAAATAGAATTCCCAAAGTTGTAAAAGAACCTGTATATCCTTGAAGCCATGATAAAGGCCAAACAGACCTATCACCCCATGGGCCTAATCCAAATATTTTCGTCTTATTTTTATTTAGCATGCAACCCGTGGCTGCTTCAAATTTAGACACTAATGTGCTAATCTCCAAAATTCCCTTGTCACTGGCAACGAAAATATTTGTATCATCGGCAAACCCAAGAATTTTAAGGTGGTTATCATTTGGTAAGGGCAAGTGTTCAATACAACTATTTCTTTTTATAGCAAGATACAGAGGTTCCTGGAAAACAGCATAAAGGAGCATAGAAAGAGGGCAGCCTTGTCGGACTCCCCTCTCCACACTAAAGTATTTACCAATGTTACCATTAACAATGCAACAACTTCCAATATTCGTGTACAATATCTTAATGCAGGAATCAGTTCATCACAAAACCTAGTCTTTCAAGAATCCGAAGTACAAAATTAATATCAACACGGTCAAATGCTTTCGACCAATCAAGATTTAAAATAGCACCTTGAACTCTTTTCTTACTACAATAATACACAATATCTCTAATTAAAGTATTACATGTATTTATGGATCTTCCAGGCACACAAAATTGTTCTGGGACTGATAAGGTTAAAGATAAACTGTTTGCATTCTTTTCGCCATTATCTTAGCAAGTATCTTATAGTCACAGGCACAAACAATGAAATTGGTCTCCAATTAGTCAAAGCAACTCTCATCGGTGCCTTTCGATATGAGAGTGACCAATGCAATACTCTGACTCTTGGAGAGAGTTTTCATTTCTATAATATTTTCAAGCAATAGCTTTAGTTCATCCTTAATATCTTCCCAAAATACTATTTAAAATTCTATATTGGGATGCCATCTATACCAGGACATTTATTGTTAGCAATGGAACGAATAACATCACGTATCTCTCTGAAAGATATATTCTTATGAAATAAATATCATTATCAGAATCAGTCAATTTTTTCTCTACAAACTGCATAAAGAAGTTTTGCATAGGTACATCACAAATGTTTTTCCGGTAAAGTTTTTGGTAATACCTGACACATAGTGTTCAATGGCCTGGCTATTTGTGAGAACAGTACCTTCATCAAGATTCGGAATTATGTTTCGTTCTGCGACTATTTCTGTCACGACCTTTTTACTATTTATTGCTCTTTGCTGTCCAGAAGGTAAGAGGAGGCTTTTTCCCCTTCAATCCTGTCTTGAATTCTCGATCGTACTTTAACCCCTTCTAAAATCTGAGATTTTAGATTGTTTATTCTGTCTTTGAGAATAGTAATATCTGCATAATCTGAGTTTCCTGACAACATTAAGTTTCATGTATTGTTTCCTTAGTTTTGCTTCAAAATAATTGATGACCCCAAACTTCTGCCTGCTAATCCTTTTACCTTCTCTGACGAAAAATTGTTTTATTTCTGGTTTCACCAAATCATTCCACCAATTACTGATATGATAGAAATTCCTTTTACGTGTTTTCAAGAATGTCCACAACCTCCTAAACTTTTCTTTAATTTCCTCGTCTTTTAGTAAACTAGTATTAAGTTTCCAAAATGAGTTTCCAATATACTAATTGTTTGGATTAATCTTAATTTTGCAAATGACAGCGGAATGATCAGAAAATGACACAGGTAGCATTTCGCTTGAAATTACATTGTCTTTGAGCGTTTGGCAGTACAATCTATCAATGCGCGAACCGTAGTTTGTGCGTACATAAGTATACTGGGGTTCCCTGTTATGCAAAAACCATACATCATTAAACCTAAGGGTCCTAATTAATCTGAGCAGTGATTTCGACACGTTTGATTCACTATTATTAGAATTGTCTCTAGGACTCAAAACACAGTTCCAGTCACCTCCCATAATAGTATGGCTATTATCATACGGTAAGTAGTAGGGCAATTCCTTGTCAAAAAGCTCTTCCCGTTCCCTTGTATGATTATGACCTGAAGGAGCATAAATGTTAACAATACGAATCTTTACTACCATTCACCTCACCATGTACAGAACATATTCTAGAATCTCCACTTCTTTCAACATGCTTAAATTACAAAATCTAAAGTCTTCTTGATGAGAATACAGGTTCCACCTTTACGACAAATGGCTGGATTGAAAATTACATTATACCTGTATGACAAAAACTCTATATCTTTAATATCCTTAACATTGTGTTCTTGGACTAAAAGAATGTCTATTTTGTTAAAGGTGTTAAATGAGTGTAGCATCTCTTGTTTCATTCTATCATTAATACCGTTAATATTAAGGGTGGCTATCCTAATGAATGTTAGTTATTATGAGATTTTTCTTTACTCTGTTGCATTTTTACGTTGCTTTCGCTTTTTGTTTACTTTCATGTTTTCTACAATGCTTGAATTACAGTCAGACTCATCGGTCACTGTGGTTTCATTATCATTATTACATTTTTGACCTGCTGGTATTTCATTTTCTATTGAGCAGAACAACTTTCTTGTTCTGACATCGTGTCATTAGCACCTTTATAATAATTGGAACTATTAAAGGGTGGTAACATTAAATCGCCTGTTGGATTTTGTATATCATCTTGACTTCTGGAGGGGATGATTGAGCTAAATAAATCTTGACTCATAGGATGCACTGTGTCGGTGTTACTTCTGTCTTCGTCAACGTTGCCTTCAAATGTCTTGATTCTTCCATGACGTCACAAGATCTCATATCATTCTCACTAGGTGAAGCTTCGACAGGATTACTGTCGGGCGAACAAACGTTCGCCTCCTCGGATATTGTTCCGTAGGTTGCAACAAGAGGTACTGCATCAGTCTCAGTAGTTCGTTGTACGATGAAGCAACTTGCATTCAATACGTCTGTCCCACCATTAAGCTCTAAGGTCCCATTTATAGGGGCCAAACTGTTTTCTTCAGATACAGTTGGAGGAATGTCAATGTCATCTCGCAGGTCAATCAAATGGCAAGTCTCCATCAGCGTTTCGGATTCCGTTTGCAAGTCTGGTTGGCCGTTGGATGCTGGGTTACTTCCGACTTCGACAGGACGGTCAATTATAGAAGTGTTTTGGGGCATCCCTTCACAAGTTCGAACGTCTACTGGGTCCTGGCGGCTTACTGGCATTTCATTTCCTTTATTTTCTTGATTGCCAGATAAATGAGGGAAGTCTACTTCACTAATGATATTTAGTCTTTGTGTAATTCCAACTTCACATTCATTAGCAAAATGGCTGGTTTGCCCACAAAGTCTAACAAGTTTTTTAGTCTGTCCTTTATAGTATATATAGATATAAACCTTGGCACATTCAACATATAAGAAGGAAGGAATCTGTCGATTAATATCCATAGAAACTGTTCTGACACCATTATCAATACCTTTGTATCTTCCCAGACTTCGAGTGTTCTTCTTCACATAACTCACTGTTCCGTATATGGAAAGAATGTCATTCAGCATAAAGTCAGTCATTTCAAAAGGCACATTTCGCACTGTTACATACGACCTGTAAGTTGACAAATCCTCAACTCGGATTTTTAGGTCGTCTCTTACACTGATTTCTTTGCCACCGAAATCTTCACAAATGTTTTCATATTTCTCTCTTGAGCTTAATTTAACAATTAATCTAGTTTTCCCCAAATCTGCAATGCCCTCAATTTCATCGTCCTGTATACGTAAAGTATCATCAAGAATTAAGGGAATGTCGTCTTCATAAATTGCACCCATTAAGTATCTAATACCTATGGTATTAATTCTTTTCAACCTTGGCGCATTCATTCTGGAGACACAGAAAACGGAAGTCACTGCGTCTGGTTTTCGCTGGGCACAAAAGACTGTGCGTCGTCGCCAACTTTACTACTCGCTAAAGTTGGCTATAGAGACGCCTCGAGCATAGCCCGAGGGCATATGGTTTTCCCGGCCAGGAAACCGGGGCAATGAGTCCTGCTGTTTTGCACCTAAATAAATGCTAAGTTCACATTCCTACTTTACTTAAAGGAGGGGCAAAATAGTCACTGCATGTTCACACACCTGCGAGTACATTTAAAACGCCTTCAGTGCCTTAGAAGTCGTATAAAACTCCTGTTTCCTTGACAGAAACCACAACACGACCTGGCCCTCTGCCGAGCGATCGTCCAAAAAAACAAGCAATTACAAATAATGTAACACTTTTAGATATAATCCAGGGTTATTAACACTATGACAAATCCAAGAAATCTCGATAACAGGTTTCTTTACGTTAGCGGTAGTTTTGTGTTCCGAAATTGTTTACCAATATATTGTAAGATATTTTAGCCATCCTCAACTCCAAATAGCGTAAAATATTCATAATTCAATAAAGAGTCAATGACCTCTTAAAATCTCACAACATTGCTTATGAGGGATTAACTCCGAATCACCTCTCTTCCACTTTGACTGCGCTTGCTTTCCCCTTCAGGTACCAGAATCAAAGGGACACCTGGCTGGGAGAGAGATCAACCGTCGCCATATTGGAATTGACACGTGTTAACCACATGTGGGTCACAGTTCTGATGTTGTAACAGATATGATCAGGCATCTGTGATTACTCAGGCGTTCCTATAACTTTTTGTTCCAATAACTTCTGATTTCATTGATAATAATGATTATCTAGGTCAAACAAAAGCATATATTCATTAAACAAGACTTACAGTCTATATGATCCGGTCGTTCTTTCAGATGTAGGCTACGATTTTCTTAAGGCTCGTTTAAAGATAACTAGGTATGCATTATAAATAACGAAGTTAACAGCACTTTCCCAGAGTGATAGGAAAGCAAAGATAAAGGTCGTAGAGTAAATACACAAAGAATGGAGCATCAAATGGAGCCCAGAAAACTTTTCATTGCGTCTCTTTCCTCTCGCCTTTTCAAGGACGGACTAGATCCAAGATTATACAACTTTGGGAGGAAATACAAATCAATTCGCTTTGCGAGGGGGAAGGGAAGGGGGCTACCTAAGGGAATGAAATGGGCGGGATGAGCACAAAAGAATGAGCGGAAAGGCATAAGAGAAGCAACTTATAAAGAACGTGTTCCATTAAATTATTCGGAATTTCTGTCCTTCACTCTGGTCCATTTCTGATCAGATTGTATCAGTTTAACAGATGCGAATTGTGTCATCCGGTTCCTCGGTATAATAAGATAAAAAAAGGTGCTCTTATTTTTAACGTAGTTTCCATGAACAGATATGATAATAACCAATACTTGATCAACATAACAGCGCAAGACATATGGCCAACAACCTCACTAAATTCTGGCTAGTTCTAAACAGGGTACTGGAACCTACAGCACATAAGGCAGAGGAAATGCTACTGTACCCGGATAAAAAAAAAAAAAAAAAAAAAAAAAGCCGACGACATTAGGGACAGAGCCGCTGGCAGGCAAAGGACAAATTCCAAAAACGATTTTAGTACTGATTGCAGATGGTCAGAATAGATGGAAGTCTATAGATCTTTGTCTCGTAATTGTGAAACCTAACAATACTGACCTCACAAACGCTGTCGGGTATCATTATGACGTCTATGAATAATGGACCCTCTTGTATCTAAGACCTCTGACCTATATAGACTTTTATCATATAACCTCCTTCGTTTATTCTTAATTCCTAGTATACACCAGTCACACATCCACTATTTCAAAGATATAAGACTTTATCGGAAATTAGTTTCTCGAATCCCCTTCCCCAGAAGTCCTCAGGATACAATTCCCACTTTTCTCTTGATATTCGTATTCGCCAACAATAAGAACAACGGTTATAATATCCATTATTTTCATTGTAAGTTCCATTCAGAGAAATAACTTTTCATGTTAATTATGTAAATATTCAGATGAAAAGCCATATTCCCCCAAATTTCCCGAATAATACAGATGCAACGATGCACATTGCAAAACCTGGTATCATAATACATTATATCATAATTATATCATAATAAATGTTAACAACTACACAGGTGATGATAAGTTAAGGCAAAAGAAACTTTGAATTTAGTTCACAGTCATGGACGAGGACGAAGACGTAGAGAGTTAAGAGGATGAACGTGGAATTAGCCAATGGCTTCTCAACGATCAGGGGAGAATTCTTGGAATAGGCTTTGGACTGCCTCTATCATAGCTGTGAAGAAATTATAGTAATATGAAGTCAGTGACTTCAAAAAATGAATTATGCCAATAAGATTTTCATCTGGATTCGCTGAAGAGGGAGATAAAAATTGCTCTAAATAGAAAACATACCACTGTTCACACAGGTAGAATCAGATAGTGGTAGTAAATGTGTTTTTGCTCTTATATCGGACCACCTAATTAAAAGGAGATGACCGTTTTCTTAAGTAATAGCAATAATAAATATAATTAATAATATAATTTCATAAACATTCACATCAAGATATTAACACTTAATATTCCTTAAGTAAATAAATACAAGATAAAAGACGAGAGCTTCGAATATCTTCCAGGCACAAATAGTTAAGGGAAGTTTTAGAATATATTGTTTTTTCTTTGAATAATAGATGCAGCAAGGAGAGTGTATGGGGGAGTCTAAGGAGAGAGAGAGAGAGAGAGAGAGAGAGAGAGAGAGAGAGAGAGAGATTATCAAAGTTAAGTTTCAAAGTGCACCCCTTGATTACGTAAATCACTGAATAGTGAATTTGCTTAATTTTTCCGAATATATTTGTCGTAAAGACGAGTCTCTAGTAGATCAAAAGTCATAAGAAAATATAATAACAATAGGCAATATATAATTCTCTTGAAAACAAATCTGTATTGTTTAGCTTGATTCGAAACCTGAATGCATCATGAATTACAAGAAAGACAAAATGCTAATTACACCATAAGAAGACTTCCTGTTACTGAATAACGCTCTCATTATTTATGAAGTTCAGAGATTATGAATATTTGACATTTCTATTGGATAAGATTCATTTGTATTAATCTATAACTATTTTTACCAGACAGAGAAACACTGTTTATTCTACTAAACTGATCTCATATCGTTTAGAATCTTTTTAATATATCCACGTCTACTGGAAGATTCTACATTTCTTCCTTTATATAAAAACGGAGACATGAGAGGAATGATAATGGCCATAGAATAACAGTCACCAGAGGAAAATAAATGTTAAAGATGAGTCTTTTGCGTTGCTGGAATAAATTCATTGAAGCCAGTTTCTAGAAAGCATTATATGAATTGGAAAATGGAGAAGATGACATTAAAATACCAGATTAGCTGTAAAGAGAAAAGCGAAATTAAAATCAGGGAGTGAAAATAATATATAAGAACAAAAAAAATTAGAAGAGCAAAAACACTGAAATAGGATATTTACAGAACGAATAAAATGCAGGGTATCAGAAGCGACAAAAGCGTTAACACAACATCGGAACTGTGACAAGTAAAATGGGGAGGGAAACTGGAATCAGTCTGTCTATTTAT
>NC_061097.1:63710995-63741761 GCF_015104395.2 Macrobrachium nipponense | reverse complement strand
ATAAATAGACAGACTGAGATTCCAGTTTCCCTCCACTATTTTTAACTTGTCATAGTTCCGGAATGTTTGTCTTAACGCTTTTATCGGCTTCTGATAACCCTGCATTTTATTTCGTTCTTGTAAATTATCCACCCTAGTTTCCACCGTAGTTTTTTGCCCCCATCTCCTTCTAAACCCCCCTTTGTTTTGTTCTTATATATTATTTTCACTCCCACTGATTTTAATTTCGCTTTTTCTCCTTTTAACAGCTAATCTGGTTATTTTTAATTTGTCTATCTTCTCCAATTTTTCCCAATTCCGATTCATAATGCGGTTCTTTAGAAAACTGGCGTTCAATGGAAATTTATTTTCCCAGCGAACGCAAAAAAAAAAGACTCATCTTTAACATTTAGATTTTCCTCTGGTTGACTGTTATTCTATGGCCGCCATTATCATTCCTCCTCTCATGTCTCCGTTTTTATTTAAAATAAAGAAATTGAAATGATAAACTCTTTCAGTAGCCGGTGGATATATTAAAAAGGGATTTCTAAACTGATTATGAGATCCGTTTTAGTTTAGAAAAATAAAGTAAACATGTTGTTTTCTCTTGTGTGTCTGGTAAAAAAATCTAGATTATAGATTAATACAAATGAATCTTATCCAATATAAATGTCAAATATTCATAAATCTCTGAACCTTCATAAAATAATGAGAATCGGTTATTCAGTTAACAGGAAGTCTTCTTGTATGGTGGTAATTCAGCACTTTTTGTTCTTTTCTTGTTAATTCATGATGCATTCATGGTTTGATCGAAATAAAGCTAAACAATACAGATTTGTTTTTCCAAACAGAGAATTAAGATATTTTGCCTATTGTTATTATATTTTTTCTTATGGACCTTTATTGGATCTACTAGAGGACTCGTTCTTTTACGGGAAAACAAATATATTCGGCAAAAATTAAGGCAAATTCACTATTCAGGTGATTTACGTAATAAAGGGCGATGGTGCCACTTTGGGTGGGAAAAATGAAACTTAACTTTGCAATAACCTCTCTCTACTCCTCTCCTTCTCTCTTCTCTCTCTCTCTCTCTCTCTCTCTCTCATCGTCCCTTAATTATACTCCCCCATACACTCTCCTTGCTGCCATCTTTATTATTATTCAAAGCCCCAAAAAAACAATAATATTCTCAAAACTTCCTTTAACTATTTGTGCCTGGAAAAGATAATTGCGAAGCTCTCGTTCTTTTAATTTTATTATTTGTATCTATTTACTTTAAGGAATTTAATTAAGTGTTAAAATATCTTGATTTGGTGAATTGTTTTGAAATTGAAAATTATATTATCTATTTATTATTTATTATTGCTATTACTTAAGAAAACGGTCATCTCCGTTTAATTAGGTGGTTCCGATATAAGAGCAAAAACACATTTACATACCACTATCTGTTCTTTTACCTGTTGGTGAACAGTTGGGTTTTATGTTTTTTTCCTATTCAGAGCAATTTTTATTCTCCCATCTTTCAGCGAATCCACGATGAAAATCTTGATTTGGCATAATTCATTTTTTTGCGGAAGTCACCTGACTTCATCTTTACTATAATTTCTTTCTTCAAAGCTATGAATAGAGGTCCAGTCCCAAAAGCCCCTATTCCAAGGAAAGAATTCTCCCCTGATGCGTTGACGAAAGCCACTTGGTTGGGCAAAATTCCACGTTGCCATCCTTCTTTAACCTCTCTTACGTTTCTTCGTCCCTCGTCCATGAACTGTTGAACTTAATTCAAAGTTTTCTTTTTGCCTTCTTAAAAGTTATCATCACCTGTGTAGTTGTTTAACATTTATTTATGATTATAATTATGATATAATGGTATTATGATACCAGGTTTTGCAATGTGCCATCGTTTGCATCTGTTAAATTATTTCGGGAAATTTGGGGGAATATGGCTTTTCATCTGGAATTATTTTACATTAATTAACATGAAAAAACAAGTTATTTCTTCTGAATGGAACCTTACAATGGAAATGGTTGAAAATAATGGACCATTATAACCGTTGTTCTTAGTTGTTGGGCGAATACGAATATCAAGAGGGAAAAAGTGGGAATTGGGGGTATCCTGAGGACTTCCTGGGGAATGGGGAAGGGGATTCGATGAAAGAAGAAGAAGAAAACTAATTTGCCGAATAAAGGTCCTTATCTGTTTGAAATAGTGGATGTGTGACTGGTGTATACTAGGAATTCAAGAATAAATAAACGTGAAGGAGGTTTATATGATAAAAGAGTCTATCTAGGTCATGAGGGTCTTAAATACAAGAGGGTTCCATTATTTTCATAGACGTTCATAAAATGATTACCCGACAGCGTTTGTGAGGTCAGTATTTGTTAGGAAGGGTTTTGGACAATTACTAGACAAAGAATTGAGCCTTATAGACTTCCATCCTCTTCCTTTGACCATCTGCAATCAGTACCTTTAAAAGAATTCGTTTTGGAATTTCTTGTCCTTTGGCCCTGCCATCGGCTCTGTCCCTAAAATGTCGTTTCGGCTTTTTTTTTTTTTTTTTTTTTTTTTTTTTTTTTTTTTTTTTTTTTTTTTTTTTTTTTTTTTTTTTTTTTTTTTTTTTTTTTTTTTTTTTTTTTTTTTTTTTTTTTTTTTTTTTTTTTTTTTTTTTTTTTTTTTTTTTTTTTTTTTTTTTTTTTTTTTTTTTTTGTTTTTTTTTTTTTTTTTTTTTTTTGTGTTTTTTTTTTTTTTTTTTTTTTTTTTTTTTTTTTTTTTTTTTTTTTTTTTTTTTTTTTTTTTTTTTTTTCTTTTTTTTTTTTTTTTTTTTTTTTTTTTTTTTTTTTTTTTTTTTTTTTTTTTTTTTTTTTTTTTTTTTTTTTATCCGGGTACAGTAGCATTTCCTTCTGGGCCTTTCTTGTTGACTTTGGTTAGGTTTTTTTCCAGTACCCCCTCGTTTTAGAACTAGCCCAGAATTTAGGTGAGGTTGTTGGGCCATATTGTCTTGCCGCTGTTATGTTGATCAAGTCACAGGTTGGTTTATTGGTTATTATCATATCTGTTTCATGGAAACTACGTTATAAATAAGAGCACGTTTTTTTTTTTTTTATCTTATTATACCGAATGAAACCGGAATGACCCCCAACAATTCGGCAAGTCCTTGTTAAACTGTGATACAATTCTGATCAGAAATGGACCAGAGTTGTAAGGAACAGAAAGAAATTTTCCGAATAATTTAATGGGAAACCAACGTTCTTTTATAAGTTGCTTCTCGTTATGCCATTTCACGCTCATTTTCTTTTTGTGCTCATCCCGCCCATTTCATTCCCGTTAGGGTTATGTTTTCCCTACTTACTATTTTTAGGCCCCCTTCCCTTCCCCCTTCCCTTCCCCCGTCGCAAAGGCGAATTTGATTTGTATTTCCTCCCAAAGGTTGGTGTATAATCTTGGAATTCTAGTACCCGTCCTTGAAAACAAGGCGAGAGGAAAGAGACTCAAATGGAAAGAAAGGTTTTGTTCTGGGCTCCCTGTTTGATTGCTCCATTCTTTGGGTGTATTTGCCTTGGAAGATTTCTTTCTTTTTTTACGTTTGAAACAAATGTTCCCTTTACTCTACGACCTTTATCTTTGCTTTCCTATCCTAACTCTTGGGAAAAAGTGCTGTTAACTTCCGTTTATTTTTTTTTTTACAATGCATAACCTAGTTATTCTTTTAAACGATCCTTCGAAAAAGTCGTAGCCTACATCCTGAAAGAAAAGGAAGACCGGGATCATATCAAGACTGTAAAGTCTTGTTTTAATGAATATATGCTTTGTTTGTTTGACCTAGATAATCCATTATTATCGTTAAATGAAAATCAGAAGTTATAGGAAACGAAAAAGTTCATATAGGAACGCCTTGAGTAAGTCACAGATGCCTGATCAATATCTGTTAAAAACAACATCAGAAACTGTGACCCACATTGTAAGGTTGGTTAAACCGAACGTGTCAATTTCCAATATGGCGAGGTTGGATTTCTCTCTCCCACGCCAGGGTTTTGTACCCTTTGATTTCTGGTTTACCATGAAGGGGAAAGGGGAAAAAAGCAAAGCGCAGTCAAAGTTGGAAGGGGAAGAGGAGGTGTGTGATTCGGAGTTTAATCCCTCATAAGCAATTGTTGGTGAGATTTTTAAGAGGTCATTGGACTCTTTATTGAATTATGAATATTTTACGCTATTTGGAAGTTGAAGGATGGTGCTAAAATAATTTCTTACAATATATTTGGGTAAAACAATTTGCTGGAACACAAAACACTACCCGCTAACGTAAATAATAATTTATAAAGGAAACCTGTTATTGATTGACTTTTTTAAATTATTTACTGGTAACTCCATAGTTGGGATTTTTTTAAAGAAATGAATTTCCCAAAACCATGTTTCACTTTGCAAAAGAAAAAAATTGGAATAAGATTTCTTTAAAAATTAAAAAGACCTTTATACCAAAAGAGTTTTCTAATCCTGATCTTTCGTAAATGGATGTGTAGTGGTTGTGATACCCACTTCCGTTGGGATAAAATAACCTGCCGGATCAGCTTGGATGATGAGAACTAGTTTGAATACCTCCTCTCATTCTCTTCAAAGGCCTTAGAGAACACAAAACGAGGAGGAAACCTGTTTTTTCCCAATTTACGTTGTTGGAAGATTTTTTTGGTTTTGCTTTAAATCAATGCTCAGTTTTCTTGCTCCAGACCTATGACATTTTATAAGAAGTACGTATACCCTCATCAAGAAAAAATAAAAACACTTAAAGCTAGAACTGTGGCTGGGGGCAAACCCCTCACTTTTTGTAGTTTTTTAGTCTGCGGTTTGCTGGGTTTGTTATTATTTGACTATTGTTTTTTTTAGTAGATTCCTTTTTTGTGTGACTTAAGTTTTGCATTTCCCTCTTATTTTCCATTCTATTTTTTCCATTTTCTTTTGTAATTTTTGGTGGAATTCATTAATGTGAATTTTTTTTTATTATATAAATTGTTTTAATGTCAAAACCATTTTGGAATTGTAGGTTTGGATAAGACGAGGGGTTAGTTTGGGGGGCTGTGAGTAGATAGTTACTTTTTTTTATATTTATTACTGCTCGAAAGCATGGTCCCTCCAGTAAAGGTTGTATTAAAAATAACTGTGACCTTGGCTCCCGGATTTCGGCCTTCGTGTCATTACCTGATATGTTATTTGTGGTGGTGGTTTGCTTGTCCCTGCTGGTGTATCAATTGCTATCTATGTTTTATGTGGTTTTTGTTATTTATGTAAATGTAATTTATCTGAAAAGTAGCTGTGAAATCGCAATCGTTTTTTATTATTTCTTCACAATCTTGCATAGAATTATTACCAGCAAAGCAAACCTGGAATCCGACGTTTTAAAGCGGAAGTGGAATAATTGGCAACCAAACCCAAGTGTTGTTCCTGTGATGGAAAATCGAACTTCGAATATATTAGTGTTATGGGGCGGATGGATAAGTGGTAGATAGGCAGGCACTTTTAATATAGGTGCAATTTTTTTTTATTTGTATTTTTTTTTTTTTTTTTTAGACCTAAAATCTCCTCTGTCCTGTTGGGAAAATGATAGACGTCCCATTGGGCTTTTCAACGGAGAACTCAAGGAAAATGTTCTTCCGTTAGGCGAGTTTCCAATGGATCGGGTCACCTTGAACATTAAGTTGTCTTTTTTTTCTAGAACTGTACCACGGAATTTCCCCCCCAACGGAAGTTGCTAATGGGTTGGTATGGGTTTCCGAAGGAAGATTTGTTATGAGAGTTTGTTGTTCCGATGGTAGGAAAGTCCATCCTGAACGGGCGGGTATGAGTTTAGTTTACCCTTTCGAAGGAATACATTCAACTTATTAATTCCACAAGAAACTAAAATATAGGAAAACCTGTTGTTTTTTGGGGGATCTTCTAAGGTTTATGAAAATTAATAAATGATCAGTGGCCCCTCCCCATGGGATTCTTCCCCGTTTTTTTTTTTTTTTAAAAAAAAAAAAAAACTTAACTTAGTTAGCCGTGGACATTTATACTAAAGATTAAGTTATTTCTTATGAGGTGAGTGTTCCTACATTTTGATGGCACTGTGTATTTTCCGATAGAAATTTTTCTCGTTCAGTCTGTAGAGTCTAAAGGTAGTATAAACGGGGTGGCGTGAAAAAAGAACGCCAAGGGAGACCTGGAAAACATGGCCATAGAGAAGTTAATATTTTTTTTCCCAAAGTAAAAGTGAGTCAGTAAAAGTAGATAACTTTTTTTTTCCCAATTATATATATATATTATATAATATATATATATTCTATATATATATATCACTTACTTCCCTCGGTCTATGTTGTATATATATGTTTAGGTCTGCACTTCTTTCCGACCTTCACTACTAATGTGACGATGCAGGGAAGTTGAACCATCTTTTATCTGTATATTTCATTTAAGATGATCCGTTTATAAGATGTACTCTATTTCACGTGCCTTTCAATGAGGGGCCCCCGCATTTCCCTTTTGTTTTGACAGGGGGAACTCTTACCGGTTCTCTGCGGGCCAATTTAACTGTCATTCATCAATCGGCCCACTATGAGTTGGTGTATTACGGAACGAAGAGACTCTTTATTGGCAGCGCTTTTTGTTGCTCTCTTGTGAACTTTCTCTTTTTTTTTTTTTATTTGTGGAAACGAAACATATCTGGGTTCGAAAGAGAGATATTGTTTGTAAACCTTTTTTTCCATTTGTGGAATTCATTTCAGTTTAGCCAGTTTTTGCTGGCGGGGGGGATGTCCTTGGGCGCAGGATGGCGGTGTGCCCGGGGGCCTAAGGGTTTTCTAAAGTTCAAAAGATCCGTTTTCCTATGTGTTAGTTTTACATTTAATTTTATTTACCCCAATTTTCCTGGAAAGAACTAGAATTCTTGCTTATCTTTTGTCTAATTAAATATTAAAAGACTATTTTTTATTATTTTTGTGGTTTCGGAAGTATAATTCAGTTTTTCAGGTCGAACCAGACGTTACCCATTTTTGATAATATTGAAGTGGAATTAGCCCACCTTATAAAACAAAAAAACAAAACTCAACACACACACAAACACACACAAACCACACACAACCCACCCACCAAAACAACACATATGTATACCTATAATAAATAATATATATATATATATATATATATATATATATAATAACGTATGAATGAATAATGTGGGTTTTGGTTTGTGCCTGGCCTTGGGTTTTTTGTTTTTTTATTACTTGTTTACTAATTTGTAATTTGACGGCCCTATATGTCTAATTTCATACAAAAATCCAGAATAAAACCCTTATTTCTACTGACGACGATAAAGTGAATTAAAGTGAATTTCAAGAAGACAACGCTTTCTCTGGTTGTGTGATTATTTCAACTAATGTTTGTACCTGCTCACTTCTTTCGAATCACTTTGGGGGAAATTTTGTCTTTTCTCCCCTTCACTGTATCCTCTAATTATCATAGCTGATATCGACTATTAAAGTAACTGAGACCATCAATTAATATAAAATATATTAATAAAATTAACCTCCTCATGCCAAGAAAAGAAATCAGACATTTAGGATTATGGAAATTTGGGATTTCTATTTTTGATTTTCTTTGTTCAACTTAATCTTTACGTGATGAATTTTGTGAATTCTAGAACGGAACGTTCTTTAAATCTATCACTGATATTAAAACCAAATCTGTCAGGCTGGGGAGTTCAGGTGGACTGGGACTCATTCTGATGTGCCATTTCCAGGTACATTATTGAAAGAACTGACCTTCGAAGGTTAGTGCACGGTAAACAGCTTTCACCAGAGCCGAAGGAAAACTTTGGATTAAATCTCTCCAAGACCGTGAGCCTAGAACCTGCTTTCAAACTTTTATATTGCTTTTTCTTAAATTAAATTAAACCCAGCAATTGGGTTTTATTTCTGATGACATAAATTTAGAATTATTCATATCCATGTTTTCGCTTATTTTTCTTCTGCCCCACCTTTCATAGTGATTATTCGAACGGGGAAAAGGAAAATAAAGGGGAGGGGGAAAAAATTAATTGGGACGTGTAATTGGGTACTGGAGGGGGGGAAGAGGACTACCTCTTGTGAAGTGCTGGAAGGAAGGGTTTGTGAGGAATTTCCAAAGCTTTCAAGAGTGGGTTTTTTTTGGTTTTGGTTTTTTTATCTTTCCCTTTCATTCTTTCTTTTTTCGTTTCGTTTCGCGTACTACTTAATCATGGCAAAAATGTATTCCAGCTCCCCTTCCCCACCCCTCCCCCCAGGTCTTTTTTATTTCAACTCATCGTTCTGTTTGACAATAATAAGTTGATTCCCCTTTCGTTGTCTTTTTCATTTTCCTGATTTGATTTCTGGTCTATGTAACGATAGAAAAAGCTCAGCAATTCGACTGCACATTTTGACTGCAGACGTTTTTTATGGGGATTCGAGGCATTTTTTTTTTTTTTTTTTTTCTCAAATCCACTTGATTCCGTCAATACCATGGGGAGTTATCAATAAACCTCGGCTCTTATTGAATGAATAACCGTTTTTTTGGGGTATCTATATTCTTGAACAAGCTAAAACTGCTTTTTTTAAGGTATAACAATATGCTCTAGTTATAATCGATACAACAACTAATTTTTGTTTTCATTTCATTAACATGTTGTTGTTGTTTTGGTTTGTTGGTTGTTGTTTGTTGTTACGTTTTGTTGTCTAATGTTTTTGAATGACCTCTGTCATGTGTATACCACTGTCAGAAAAATTTATAGAAATAAGAGTAGATGCTGGTTTACTTTAGTACTTTTATGGATTGTTCAAATAATGTCGTTGGTGATATTAACATGAAGCTCAATTTAACAACGGCCCCATAATAATCCGGTTTTATATTACCCCTGTTTTGACTCGGTTCTTTTCCCTCCCCCCATCGGACCTCATTCTAATTTTGTTAGTGTGAGAATTTAGTTTTATTCAAGAGCTGATATGATTGCGAGATCCATTCACAAAAGTTTTCTTGCCTGCCTGCCTAATGTCCTTTGTAGGGCAAAAACCTCGGAAGAAAACATACTGATACAACAAAATTATATATTTTTCTCTACCATTTTTTTTGTTTTAATTAATGCAATTAATTTTTGTTTCATCCCCCCATCTTACTACGACCGAAGTTCGGAAAAATGTTTTTAAAACAAGTGAAATAAGAAGGGAGGGGAGGACGTGGAGGAAGATCATTTACTTTTATTGTTGTTTTTTTTGAAAGGTCTGTCGTATATTATTAAAATAACAGGACTCTATCGGCTTTATATTTCTAACATCCTGTTCTAAACAATAAGGTTTACAAATCCGGTCCTCAGAATTCTAAAAAATAAAATCAAAAACTACCACTATATTTTTTTTCTATTTCACCAGTTCATCAGTAACCCCGTAACCCGGAAAAAGGAAAAAAAGTCTTGACCAAAAAACCCAAAAAAAACCCCTTGTTTACTAGGGGAAAGGAAAATTAAGGAAAAATTAGTCCTTTGGTAACGTTCCTGTCATCGGTAAACCCTCGGACGTTTTATGACGCATTAGATGGGGACAAATTCATTTATGCCCTTCCGTATTTTCCCTCCGACCACCGCATCTTGGAGACAAATTACAAATACAATCACGCCCAAGACAATTATTAATTAAGGAGGCCATAGTTTTGGAAGTTTTATAGTTTCCCTCCAAACATAAAATTGGAAGGCAATATTAATTCTCTCTCTCTTCTCTCTCTTCTTCTCGTCTCTACCTACGGTCTTCCATCTCTCTCTCTCTTTTAGGGTGCAAACAAGGGAATTACCAGCATGTACTTGGTTGTTTTAGACAAGGAAAAGCCTAAAGAAAAACTTGAACAAAAAAACAAAAGCTATTTACGGACAGGAATGAAAATAAAAATTCCCTTTCTGAGATTTGCGTTTTTGGAGGAGGTTGTTTGTCCCACAACAAGAAAAGAATTCTTTTGGATTTATTTAGTTTTTTGCTTTGAATAGATTAAATTTTGTTTTGCGTAACGAAAACAGGAAATAACCGGCCTCCCTCCTCTTTTTCTGATCGGGTGCTTTCTGAGTTTGCGCTTTTAATTTTGTGAAAGAACATTTTAAGAACCGCGTTTCCTTCAAAACTCCACTTTGCATTCCATTGAATAATTCGAGCATTACATTACCTGATGAGTATAGAGAACCACCTGAAGGAAAACAGACGAAAAAACCCCATTTCTTCATTTCTGTTTATTTATTTTTTTAGTTGAAGAGTTCATGGGGTTTGGGGTGGGACACCCCAAAAAGTAAAAAACAAGAATTTTTTCAGGCTTTTAGCGCTTGGTCCGGCCCTACAACTGTTATGATTTCTGAATATATTCTTTTTTTTAAAATTTTGGCGCCACTACATATTTTGTGCGAACTTCATTTCCTTGCAGTTCTGTTTGTAAAAACGATTAGGCTGCATAAGTAGTCTAGGATTCCAAGCATCCTGTCAGAAAAATTTCCCATGCGGTCAGGATTTCGTGAGGTGTTACGAAGCCGGACCCGGCGGCCGTCGCTCGGCGCCCCGGGGGGACTTCAAACAGAGAAAAAAAATTTTCCAAACAAATTTCATTCAGTTATCTTGTTTTTCAGGGTTGAAACCCCCCTTTTACCCCCCCTTCCCCCTCCCTTTTAATACTTTCCCCTTTGTGATTAATATTATATGCTTCTGCCATTATCTTAAAATGGTTTTTACTTTCCTTCCGGAAAGCAAACAATCACTAACTGTTGTAAATTAAAATATATAATAAATAAAAAATAAAGGAATTTCACGCTTCATTAATTTTTGCGATGGACCTGGAGGGCCTTTTTAGATTTTTTGTTTTTATTGGGTCCCTCGAAAAAGGAAAAGAAGAAGAGGGAGAACAATTCCCCCCCCCCAATTAATTGGTGGCGGCCGGCTCATGGTTGAAAACGACGTTTCCTTATCCAATCGCATTCTATAATCGAAGGCCAATTGATGGCTTTATTTATTATCTCTCTCTCTCGCCCACCCTCCTCAAGGACTTCCCTCACCCACTTTGAAATGGACAAGTTTGTTGGATGGATCATAAATCCATTTTCATATGTGTTTAAAGTATTGCGAGGATCCGATTTACCGTTTGCAAAAAGGTGAAGGAAAACATTCCTTAAACCCAATTCTATAGAGTTGGAACTATAGTTGTCCACTGACAAATTGGTTCAATTTTTTACTTTTACATTTCACATGATCCTATTGCGTTGGTTGATATGGTTTCCCTGATTATCGTCGATAATTTTAATTTAGGTCCATTTGCAATGGTGCTCGAATCTATAAAAAAAAGGATAAAACTATCAGTTATTCAGAAACTCACGTGATACATTCCCACATTGTAGGAATATACTCATATTCTTATTTTTTTCATTCATGCTTTTCAAACCATTTTCTTTTGAACACTTCCCTCCCCCAAACATTCAAATAAATAAACTCGACAATTATAAAGGTGCTTATTCTCTTTAGAAACCCAAAAGCCTTTCTTAATGGAATCGGAAAGGAGTTTTTTAAAAGAATAAAAATTTTTGCCACCCATGGGCAAATACAGCTTTTCACTTGCCTTACTTGCATGAGCTCAAAGGGTACGATTAAAGAATTCCTTAAATTGACCCAAAAAAAAAACAAAAAAACTTTTTGAATCCGCACCTAGAATCATTTTTCATACCTAGCACAGTGAAACCTCTAATTTGAAACCGTTTATATTTTTCTTCAGGTTTCTCTTGTTTCCTTCTTTTCTTCGTTTTTTTTTTTTGTTTTTCGCGGTTTTTTTTTTGGGCGGTGAAGTTTTCTGCTTGTGAAATTACTTCCCACGTTCACCTGTACTTAATTGCTTTTGTTTTTTTTTTTTGTTTTGAAGACAAATATCCTTTATCCGAATATACCAAAAGAACAGTGCGAGGCTTTATTTCCTAGTACAAAAATTATAATATTTTCAGGGGGGAAAAACGGTTAGGTGGGAAGTTATCTTAACTGTTTCTATACTTTTTATTCTATTCATTTTTAATTTCTTCTTAAAAAAAAAAAAAAATTAAATAAAATAAAAAAAATATTAGGTTTAAGTGTGTGCCCGGTGTCCGATAGCCCAAACAGACCATAATTCATTATGTCAAAACGTGCTATTTGTGCAGTAGTCACCTGCCTTGAAGAAATAACGTATTAAGACATTTTTTTTTTGGGATGGTAAAAATTTCTGAAAAAGTTTGAAAGTAAAATTCTATTGGCGCTTCGAAACAAAAAACCACCCTTTTCATGAAAAAAAGTGAAAAAAAAATTAAACTTCTGGCCATTATAAAAAATTTTAAACAAAAAAAAAGGCAAAATTTGGTACCAGAAAACAAAATTTATAACAAGAACTATGGGGCCTCTATTAGGTCAAAATAAACTCAAGAGCAATGATACCTAAGTTAAACCATTAAATTGGTGGGGAAGGGGTTGAAGGGCGTAATGCTATTTCTTAAAAAGTGGTTACAGCCCTCTCTCAGACTTAAGGGGTTCCATCAAAAAAAAACACAAAAGTTCTCTGGGGGGGTCAGGGAAGACAGTTTTGTTACCACGTCTTTACAGTAAGGGGAAAGGAAGTAAAATTTCAAGGGGGGGGGGTGGTAGAGAGTAAAAAAAATTGTGGATATAGGACCGAAAACTCTAATGAATTGACCATACATTCGAGTGGTTGGCCTTTTTGTTTTGTTAAAAGACAGACCAAAAGGGCTCCAATTCTAATTTTAAATGCGAAGAAGAAGATGAGAGAGGAGGAGAGGAGGACGTGGAGAGAAGGAGGGGGGGAGAAGCGAGGAGGAGAGCCTGAGAGAGAGAAGAGAGGGATGACATTGCAATCCAGAGAGAACAGATTTCCGATAGAAGATTTTCGAGAGAGAGAGAGAGCATCTGTGGAATCCATTTCCATTTTAATTTTCAGCCAATCGTCCTCCCAATTTGCCTCTCCCCAGATGCTGAAAAAAAAATGAAAAATAAAATTTTTTTTTTTAAAAGGGAATCCTTTTATAAATGAAAAATAACAATTAAGACGAAAAGTTTGGAAGATCATAGTTTTTTTTCCATATATCTTGAGAGGGATTCGTAGGTGAGCAGAAGAAGAATGGAGACTGGAAGATAAGTAATTGGAAATACCATTTAGTTGCGGATATCTTCTTTGAATGAACAAAAAAAGAAAAAAAAAGTAGTAAACGTTTTCTTTATGTATTTAATTCTTATACATTTAAAGTGGTTATAATTAAAGCACCTATGGCATTTCAAGTTGCCCTTTGCCCGTTCCGGTTTTTCGTTTTTCCATTGTTGCTTTTATCCATTTGGCTGTTGTATTTCCCTTCCTTTACCCATTTACCCATTTTGGTTTTCTTAAAATGATCAGCTATTTTTATTTTTTTTCCCTATTCATTTTTTGGTTTGTGTTTTCCTTTAACTTGCCAAAAACAGGTAATTTGTACCATGTAATTCTTGGCAACTTCCATGGCAAAGCCTAAACAAGATTTTAGTTCTTTTATTGAACGGAGCTTATGACGCTCAGTAATAACGTCTTCATCTGACTGTTTTTTGTTTTATCCACCTTTTTTTATCGTTGTAACCAACGGAAATTTATCACTTCGGTGGGTGTAGCCATTCACTCATTCATTCAATACCGTTTTCGATTTTTCAATCAATCACGGTTTCCTCTGTTCGATTTGAACATTCTGGGTACCGAATTTGTACATGCTTCTTTCAAGTTTACTATTCCAGTCCTTAAATAGGGTCTAGAACTTGGGCTGGCTCGAAGGTCCCTCGATCGGACGAAAATTATTATCAACTAAAAAAAATTCCCCACTTTCGGTTAAGTATATAATAAAAATATATAAGTTACCGAAGGGTTTAAGATCGAATTGGGATACTAAATGATGGGACATTTTTGCAGTTATATATCTATATATATATATATATATTATTATATATATATATATATATATATACGTATGTAGATGTATATAATATATATATAATATATATAATCATATATATATATAATATATATAATGATAATATTTATTTGGGGGGTTGGGGGTGGTTGTCCAGTTTCGAAATTGCTGGGGAAAGGCTTTTAATGTAAATTTTTTATAGTTTAATGTTGCCCTGAGCAACATTAGTTAGCAGATGAAAATAGATACATCGATATTGCTAATAAAGATCTTTGCCCTATTTAACCTTTAATTGGCCAATAAAACCAGAGAAAATAAAACGCAAATTAAATAGTACGACTTTTAAGTTCTCGTGCTCGTGGAAACAAATCTAAAGTTTATACATTTATGAACTAAACACAGCAGACACTTATACTTGATAAAGAAAATGCAAAACAATTAAAGAAAAATATACATCAAACTTTAGACTCTCCATTGGCTCATCGCAGTAATAAGAAATCAGGCCTTATATGGAAGAGTTATGGCTTAAATAGAAGGAAGATAATTATCTTCTCTCTGGTTTATCCGAATCAGAATTTGTAGCTACATTCACTCAAAAGCATAAAATATACAAGATTACTGTGACTTATTCCCCAGTTTACACCATTTCTACAGATATTTCTTCAAGTATATATTACCTTAAATTTTGTTCAACAATATAACTCACGTTCCCTTCACTGCGTGCTACATATGAGCTTTGCATCGCTTAGAGCCACGACAGTTATCGCTGAGAATATTGGTCGGAATCATGGATCCTAATAAATCTACGAGAATAGCTCTCGCTTTAAATGTATTGAAATTTTATTCATTGCGGAACGGCCCTAAGGTCACCCAAATGAAATTGCCGCAGCCACTGAATGCGCTTGCATATGGAAAAAAGGCACATGGTAAAAAAGGATAAAAAATCTCTGGTTACCCATAATGGTTGTATGAGCACATTTCTTTTTCTTTTGGAAGAGGGATGTGACAGAAGGAAAATGACTTTATATGTAATGGGGATATAATAATGAACTTTGCTAACTTTCATCTTCATTTTTGTCAAGCTTTTAAGAAGAATATTGAGAGCAAGGAATCAGTAAAATAGACGTAAGTGAACGAAGATGAGACATAAAGTATTATTTTATTCTTCCTGATAATCCGTTTATATATTATTTTATTTATATTATCAGAGCATGTTCTCTTATACTCTTTGAATCTGATGCTCAATTAATTTTAAAAGATTTTTCAAAACCTGTTTCGTTCTGAAACATCACTACCTACTGATAAATGCCCTCCATCATTTCTTTTCAACCTGTGAACTGTTGTTCGCACTATATTCCTTCACTGTGTCATTTTCATTTATTTATTCTCTATAATCTCTCTTACCTTTCCTGTCTTCCAACTTACCTCTGTCCTTTTGCTATCAACTACTCTTCTGTAATTTATATTTTTTATTTACTTTCGTTTTACTAGCAGTTTTTTCATCTTTTCATTTATTATCATCAGTTTAATTTCCGTCCGTTATATCGTGTCTATTTAATTTTTTATCACACTAGCCATGTCATAATCCTTTTTTTTTTTTTTTACTTCGTACAGATCTATTTTTAGCCAGCTTCAACCACCATTTCCTTCTTTCACAAATATCTAAATTTTTCCTCGATTATCTTTATTCCCTCCAGGTTGGCACTAACGTCTTCTCAATTTCTTCAAATCTCCACTAAACATCCGCCAACGATTGTCGCCACAGTCTGGTGTCCGTTTGGATGTCATTCCCTCGTCTTCCCATAACCAAGCCTTCCCACGTCGACTATCGATGTCTGAAAATCGGGACATCCGATGTTTGCTATCCACAGAAAATATGATTTGGGGGTCACACAGTTGGGACATCTAAAGTCTGCCAGTGATGTCCAACCACAGTGTTTCCCGAAGTTAGGGACTGACATCTAACCACCCAGATATACAGGGTCAGGCAGCGACCTTAGAAAACCCTGACATGCAGACGTATTTAGATACTCTTTTATTTTATTTTTATGTTTACACCCCGTATATTTTAGCCTAACATTAAAGAACTAAACCTCAATAACGACTGAAGTGCCGGAGTTAAGAAATACTAAATTCACCCAATATCATTTGGAGCATACTCCCCAATAGCCTCCCGCATCATCAAATGTTCGTGGGTAAGATGCTCTCCAAAATTATATATAATAGTTCTGAATAATTACTTCACACTCTACCTTTGTTTCCTATCTTACATCACCCAATTTACCGAAATACGTATTTAATTGTTTAATTGTTAATTATTTGTCCACACTTTAAGTTTATAATTATTATTTTTACAATGATTTTAATTGAAATTCAAGATGAACCAGCATTCTTATACAAAGAAAGCTGCGACAGAACAGAATACCGAGTTCTGAAAGCAAAGGAAAAATGTAAGATAGGAAGAGATGAAAGAGCAAAAGCAGCAGTATGAAAAGAGGGAAGAGCAAATACGAATATGAGAGAAAAAGAAAACTTTACCTTATGAACAGATAGCTCACGCGAAGCAAAATACACCATATTTATCTATTTCAAATCTTTACCCTTAAAACCATAAAATATATTGCAGTCCGTGGTATCTAAAGCATGAATTCTACATTGTTCATGCTGGGCAGTTTTTTTTTTTTTCTTTTTTCGAAATAGAAGAATGTGATAAGGAAAATAGTTGATTCCAGGACAGCGCAGTGAAGACTGAAGTAAGTTTAAGTTGGAGAGGAGGGGTGAGTAAATTTCTTATAGATATTTATATAAGGTAAGAGAGTGTGAAGTGTATGCAAGTAGAGAGCAGATGAAAAAAGAAATATCGATGCAAGCAGCGCCGGTAACTAGTCATCGCCATTTCATGCAAAATGAAAATATGATTGTAACTCAGGAATTTATTGCTTCTGACATACATTAAAAAAATAAGGGTATAATAAGAACTATAAGAACTATATAATATACCCTTAACAATATACCCATACCAACGGTATAACATATACTTGTGATAACCCTTAATTGCTGGTGTATCGTAGGTAAAGAATGCCCTCATTGCAGGGTATTCAATACAATATATATATAGCAGTGTATATGAATTATATAATTATATGTTAATCCGTTACACCTTTAGGTGTAGTTATAGCTTACAATATATAAAATAAGAAGGTCAATTATTTTAAAAGTTTGGTTTCTCAATTTATTATTTTCATCGCACTTGAAAATCAAAAGTATAGTAGTGGTGAAGGCGTGTGGTGGGTGAGGCAGTATAAAGTGTCGTTTGGGCAGTAGGTAGTTACATTTTGAAATATTGGCGCCACACTGTCTGGGACACACTGGCAGCGATGTCTCTTTGGAAATATAAATGTTTTTATAATATTTCGCTTCGGAAAGTTAGTTCCTATATGTGAAAATCAACACTTATTAAGTTTCACCGATAAAATGCAGTCTCATAATTCTCTAAAACTTCAAAATATTGCTCAATAAATGCAGGCACCTCCACCAACCACACTTCACCTCTACCACACACACGTACCACTGGACTGAAATGGTGAGAGGCTTTAGTGGTCTTGAAATCAGTGACAAGACTATAGCAGCAAATGCGCAAGAGACAACAAACTATACTAATGCATATATCTATGTAATATATATATATATATATATATATATATATATATATATATATATATATAGTATATATATATATATATATATATATATATATATATATATATTATATATATATGTATTATATACATATATATCCTATATATATATAATATATATATATATATATAGTATATATATATATATATATATATATATATATATATATATATATATATATATATATATATATATATATGTATATATATATCCATTCAGGAAATCGCAGACAGCCACATCAGAAGTAACATTTATTTGAGACGTTTCGCGCATCTTCAGTCTGTTGAGATAAAAACACATTACATATTAACAGACTGAAGACGCACGTTGCATGTGCGAAATGTCTTAAATAAATGTTTCTTCTGATGTGGGTGTCTGCGATTTCCTGAATGGACATATATATATATATATATATATATATATATATATATATATATATATATATATATATATATATATATATATATATATATATATATATATATATATATATATATATATATAATATTTTATATATGTATATAGCTGCGATTGTGTAATCAAGTGAGTTTTGGCAACAATATAATTACCAAGTTCTGCATTTGTATTATACCGAACTTGCTTTAAAATTATAAATAACTCGAAACTAATATATTATTAGTGTAATAATATGGTTATTTAATGACATAATCAGATATACTTCCGAAGCCCATTTTGAGACCAAATGTAAAAAGGGTATATTATTCACCAAAAATACCCTGCCTATTCATTGAGAGGGGTATTTCTGAGCATTATGGTGTTTTAGCTTGTGTTTAAGCCTTAAGCTCAACCGTTATACCCTTTTTATATCTTGATCATTTTACAGTGTATGATAAACATGCGGGTAGAATGCAGTTATAAACAGTATTTTGCAAGACTTCAAATTTGGCCTTCATTCCTTATTATTCAATGATTTTTTAAAAAATAAATCTTACTCGAATAAAAGCTTTATATGTAAGAAAATTTAAAAAAATGAAATTTTAGCATGCATATAATCCTTTTCTTTCTGTAAGTTAAAATAGGCAGTATTCAGTACCAATAGTAATAATACAAGCAAACAATTATAAGTAAAATTAATGATATACGAGAGGATAATAAACTAAGATATAAGATTAGAATTATCAGTAGATTAACAATTAAAACGATGATATTAAATACTTATGAACTACTGTTCCGTTGCTTGTAAGTTCACCTCAGTTCTAATGTAAAGTTAGAAGAAAACTAGTCAGAGAGACTCTGAGAGAGGTTACTTTTGGATAAGGCAAGAAATGATGTTGCAACTGCCTTGATATCAAAGGCTTATGAAACTGTCTGCTAGAGACCCTTTACACAAGGTACTCGGGAAAGTGAAAAGACTCAGCCCATGACTACCCAGAACTTCTCTCTCTCTCTCTCTCTCTCTCTCTCTCTCTCTCTCTCTCTCTCTCTCTCTCTCTCTCTCAGCTACCTTTTCATCGGAAGACTAGAAGTAAATTCATGTCTTATTTTTTTCTTAAACTCTTTCTTAGGTGGAACAAGTCTTGAGAATCAGTATTGTTTTTCTGAGTGGTAGGTAATTTTTTTTAATCTCATTCGTCGTTTGTTTAAGTGTATACTAACTGGTTCATTTTACTCGAAAGAATCATGTCTTCTTGATCTTTCGGTATTCTTCTAATGAAAAATTAATGAAGGTACCTAAATCTTCTAACTCTATCTCACACACACACACACACACATATATATATATACACATAAATATAAAATTCTTGAAAAACTTCTTTATTCACCTTTTCCGCATATTTTCAATTTGCACTTAGTTATCAAAAGAACATGACATTTCTCACTTTAAGGCATTTCTATCCTCCTTTTCTGCTCTCGTTTTTTAATAATTAAGATTCTAAGCAATGCAAAAGGTCTGAGTTTTTAAACAAATTGTAAGCGAGCCTTTTCCCTATTTGGGTTTTAGCAATAATCTTCGGTAATCTCAAAGCTAAATTCAGGAAGCGAAATTACATCAAACAAAATTGTCTTTGAAACTCGAAGTATTGCTCAGTTCGGAAACCTTCATGGAAAGGACATAAGAAACGCAAGGAACTTATGTTAGAAAAAGTACGGTAAACCGGCTTACATTTCATTTATTAGATAACCGAGCCTGAATTGAACAAAAAGATCGAAAGGAAAAATTTTCATAGTATTTCAATACTGAGTTATTATATATTCTCTAAGATTCGAAATCCTGAAACCACGCATGCGCATAATCAGAAATATAGGCGTATATGCACTATAGAGAGAGACGAAAAGCAAATTTTATATATAAAAACGTTGTGCGTTTTGTAATTGGTTCTACTCTTCAGTCGTAGACAGAATCACTATTTACTCTGGTCGTAGATATGCACTCGCACATATTAGCGTACAAATACTCGTGGTGAATAACAATTATGCCTTTGTCTTAATTATGCAATTATCCCAAAATTCTAAGGGACCCTCTAAATAACTTTCTTTGTGACAGAGGTAGGAAACTTTACTTTGTAGGTGGCTGTAGCCATTTCTCTTCTCCCATTGAAAGGTCATTGGCTAAGCAAAGATGTTACAATGACCTGTAAACTTCAGTTACAAAGGCTTTGACGAACAGATATCATATCATTTAACTGATCCCCTACTTGATGATGTAGAGTAAAACAGACACGAAGAATTTGCAAGCTGTGAATAAAACGATTCTAGTTTTTTTCCATAATGAGTCGTTGAGTATGCTCTTACAGCCTGTTTGTATTTCACCTCTCTCTCTCTCTCTCTCTCTCTCTCTCTCTCTCTCTCTCTCTCTCTCTCTCTCTCTCTCTCTAATAAGATGAATTTTGCGACAGATATCTTAAACTGATATGATGTGGAAAAACAACACAAAATGGAAAATGGAAAGTAAAGTATCAAATCCAAGGAGTGACCATAGAAGAGGTATTTCGTGTGAAATGAAATGATAAACGAACACAAATTGAAAGATAATTACAGAAGAGAAAGAAAAAAGAAAGAAAAAAAGCAAAGGGAGGAAAGGCGAGAACACATGTAAGACTTTTTAAGAAATAAAGATGAAAAGTATCACATTGCTGCCCTTCATTGCTAAGGCTGTTGCCAGGTGGACTTGCTATAAATCTTCACACTTTAACATGTAGTCACTTTTTGTTTGCTACTGTCACACAATGTTACTTTAAAAAAATTATACCAATAGGTAAACAATTTGCATGAATGCTATCCACGTTTTATTTCAATATGTTTATTTTTTATTCAATCTACAATAACTCTCGAGTAGTATGTATTCATCTGCATAATTATATGCTGGCTGTATCTGAAGCCTCGGCTATAAAGCGATTTAGCCTTATACTGATCCTCTCCTAATCTCTCTCCAGATCTGGAGGTCACCCTGATGGACTTCTCCTTCCACGAGACGAAACAAAACAGTTGTTATTCATAGATGGAGGTTAGTGGTGTCCATGAAATGCCATAAACTGCCAGAACAGCTGTTATGACAAAAACAGTGAAAAATAAAAACTTGATCACTCACCAAAAATTGACGAAAGAATCGGGGAAAATTCCGATGATCCCAATATACTTGCAGGAACTTATTGATGTAACCAATGCAGTTTCTTTTGACAGAACCTTGTCAGAGATCCCACAAAAAAAACGTAGCCACTATATAAAACTAATGTACCAATGAAACAAATGAGACCAATATATAATCAGGGTGAGGGGAAATTCGAATGCATGCGCATACATTCACTCGTTCCAGATTACTGTTGGAAATACAAAAAAACAAAAGATTCGGGTTTAAAATGGGCAGATTTTAGCATAACATCACAGCTTCATTGGTTAGAATAACAAGCGTTGCAACAGGATAAAACCTTGACCCAGGGGAACAAAGCCGTTCAATTAGATGAAACAATGCTTCTCCTTTCTTTTTACTTTTAGCACAGAACATTTCCTGTTTTTCTTTTTCATCTTATTTACATGGATATCCTAGCCAGTCTTTTATCTTTTAATAATTTTTCCCCTTTTTATTCTCTCTCTCTCTCTCTCTCTCTCTCTCTCTCTCTCTCTCTCTCTCTCTCTCTCTCTCTCTCTCTCTCTCTTGTAATGAGGTTTTCCGGTTATTTCGTATGAGTTCTTGCAATTCTTTTTTATTTGCATATTCGACGGATAATAGTATGGTATATGTATATATATATATATATATATATATTATATATATATATATATATATATATATATATATATATGGTCTATATAATCAATAACCTAAGAAACTTTGCATATTAAATGACAAAATAAATTATGGCTGTCTAAAAAAGATACATTCCTGATTTGCATCTGACACATTTAGATTAAGTTGGCAACTGCGGCTTTCAGTCCTTCTGTGATTGCGATCCAGCTATCACTATCTAGGTCAAGGGAATCACAATGAATTTTAAAGGCATACACTCATTATTATTGGTACCCGCCAGTTTCGAGTCAAGGCCCCTTTTCTGTTGAGGAGAGGTCGCTATACAGTTGAAATGATATTCGGCTATTATCTGTGATCTCAGTGAAATAATCTTATCGACTGAAATAGTAAAGTAATACTACAGATGATATTAGCCACCTATCAAAATCAATGGCGGGCTTACCTCTGATAAGAAAGTTAAGAAGCAAATGACGCTGGCTGATAATAATGAGTTCAAATCATCTGCTATCCACTGATTCGTTTATTTTTCCGCCTTATATTCTTTTACGAGCTATCGTTCTTTGTTTATTATTTTCACTTTCTTACGCTATGTGTTACCTTTGTCTTTCTTGTTACATTCATTTTTTCTATCCATCGTAATTTTCTACCGACCCCCTCAAGACAAGACCAGAGATACACCAAACAATAAAATAAAGATTCCACACCTGGACACGATTAAGAAGGTGACTCAGACTCTTGGAAAATCTAACCCTTTTGCATTTACTTACCCAAACACCTTAGCCAAACCCCTGATTAACGTCCAACGAAAGACATTTCCCAAGGACACTGGGGTCTACCAAATCCTATGCCAGGACTGTGACCAATCTTACATCGGATTTACAGGTAAATCACTTCCCCAGAAATTAATACAACACAAACGGTCAGTTAGATATGGACAACAGAACTCAGCTATTTTCAACCATATAAATGAACATAACCATAGAATAAACTAGAATTTGTCACGTGTAATTTATAGCAGCAACTGCCGGTACAAGAGTCAAATGATGGAATCGGTCTTAATAAAAGAGTTATGTAATGAACATCTCAAAAGGAGCATGGATTTCAGATACGATCGACAAGGTTTTCATTCAACCAACGCTTAAGAAGATTAATGGAAGATTATCAGCGGGGTTGACCTAAATTGGCTTGCCTGTGGATGGACCTCTTGGTATAAATACCACCTTTTCTGTAAACTTTTCTCATTCATCTACCTGAAGAGGGAGACAGCAGTCTCTGAAATATAGTACTATTCTCTCTATATTTTGGTGTTTTTATGGGCTCGTTTTATTAGATATATATATATATATATATATATATATATATATATATATATATATATATATATATATATAAATATATTATACGTGTGTGGATGTGTGTACTCATTATTACATACAATTGAATGCGCTCGGCATTGTGTTTGACGGAATATCATCCTTATTTAGTGTAAATAAATCGTCAAATTATTTTATAGCCATTCTGAAATAAAAGAAGAATCTGGGTTCATACTCTCTCAGTTTTAGATATAGTCTTTTGAACATAACATAAGCATGTTATTTCATCCACTTTATGGCCCCCGTACACTGAACGATTATATGAACGATTGTCTGAACGATTGTCGTTATGGAGACATACACCCATACACACGCTATTCAGACAGTATGAACGATCTCCCAAGTCGCAAGCCAGCAACCTGGTTGAGGCAGATTTCATCTGAGTTCGTTCAGACACGAAACACTGCACACTCTTGTATTCAGATAAGCCCATACACAATGTTTTTTTTTTTTTTTTTTCTGAACGATACAGACAGTCGTTCAAACAATCGTTCATACAATCGTTCATTGTATGAGGCCCTTTAGTCTATTTCTGTCTTTTTATTGTAGTGACCATTCAGCTGTAATTTGCACTCTCGCACTTACTGGATTATTCTCTACTTTCCTCCGCCTCTCTCACCCACCTACCGAACCCTTTCTCTATGTCTCCCTCTCCTCTTTCCTCCTGACACCACCATACTCATGAACTCTTAAGGTTCTTACAACGGCAATCTTCCCAATCCGTTCATTTTTATGATAGGGGAACAAAATCGACTCGAAGTCTATTTGGGACCTCAGTGAAACAGAAGGTGTTGGGGGAGACGGACTTAAATGACGTTAGTTTGATGGAGCCTGTAGTCTATTGATCTTAATAAAAGGCTGCTGAATTTTCCTCTCTCTCTCTCTCTCTCTCTCTCTCTCTCTCTCTCTATATATATACTCATATATATATATATATATATATATATATATATATATATCTATATATATATATATATATATTATATATATATATATATATATATATATATATATACATATAATGAAAGGCTGTTGAATTTCCTCTCTCTCTCTCTCTCTCTCTCTCTCCCTTCTCTCTCTCTCTCTCTCTCTCTCTATATATATATATATATATATATATATATAATATATATATATATATATATATATATATATATATACTATTATATAATTATATTATATCTAATAAAAGGAGCCCATAAAAAACACCAAAATATAGAGAGGAAAGTACTATATTTCAGAGACTGCTGTCTCTCTCTTCAGGTATATGAATGAGAAAAGTTTACAGAAAAGGTGGTATTTATACCAAGAGATCCGTCCACAAGTAAGCCAATTTAGGTCACCCCCGCTGATAATCTTCCTTTAATCTTCTTATTCAACCAACGCTTAAGAAGATTAAAGGAAGATTATCAGCGGGGGTGACCTAAATTGGCTTACTTGTGGACGGATCTCTTGGTATAAATACCACCTTTTCTGTAAACTTTTCTCATTCATATACCTGAAGAGAGAGACAGCAGTCTCTGAAATATAGTACTTTCCTCTCTATATTTTGGTGTTTTTTATGGGCTCCTTTTATTAGATGGAATTCTGTTGTTACAGAACATTTTCACCAGTCATATATATATATTATATATATATTATATATATATATATATATATATATAGATATATATGATATAGAGAGAGAGAGAGAGAGAGAGAGAGAGAGAGAGAGAGAGAGAGCTAAACTACTGGGAAGCAAGTGTAGATAGTATGCAATTATTATTATACAAAGTAGTGCATATTATACAGAGGGAATGTATATTGCACATCTTACACGGTAATTTAATTGGGGAGTGTTTGTTATAGTCATAATAATAACTGGGGAGTCTATACTCGGTTTTTTCCATCTGTCCATCCGCCTGTGGTGTTTTTGTATGGTAACACTGCGTCCCGGGCTTTAAATAGTTACGGCATGTGTAAGTTTTAGGTAAATAAAAGGATATCTGGGTGTACATTTGCAACTGAAAAGTGTTTTAATAATTTACTGTATGCGAAGTACACCGTTAATATTCGAAATAGGATATTATTATTATTGTTGTTGAATGTAAGCTGAATGTAACTATCTAAAGCCCGGGACGCAGTGTTACCATACGGAAACACCACAGGCGGATGGACAGATGGAAAAAAACAGAGTATAGTTAAATTAGACAGGAGTGCTATGGAATTTACACATCTCTGGACAAGTGAATTTGGAAACTACGTACGTTAGTGCACATCTTCAGTCCTCTTACCGGGGCGGTGCTGTTCATTATTACGGTTGCTACACGATCAGGCTTACTTTTGTATGTTCTGAGGCTTGTTTTGTGCTGAGCGACTTTTTGAGCTAAGCCTCTGTTCACTATCTAAAGTAGTGTGCAGTAATTCTCGCATGCTGACCCATAATGTAGATGAGGGTAAATAATCGGACTTTCCCCATTGTTCGTCGGGGTGTAGGATTGGTAAAATTCACGAATTTTCTTTTTTTATTGCAGTTTCAATTATATGATCTGCATAGCCGTTGTTTTATAAGCAACTGGCGAATTCAGTCAAGTTCCTTATGTATATCTCTCCACTATGGGCTTTTTGTGAAAGCTCTATTGACATACGCACTCATTACAAACTTTTTATGTGCTTCCGGGCATTCTCCTCGTACGTCCAGGCAACGGCCAGCGTCAATTTTAAGAGTGGAACGGAAAACGAAATCGTTCAGTATATATCGTCAGTTTAGTTTAGTTACGCCGGATGTCTCAGGGCACTCACACACATACCTCTTGCTCGAGCGGAATTCAATTTCACCAACCCCCGTAGGAAACAGCAACTCCTTCTGAATTCCTTGTGCTTCTGCTTCGCTGAAATATTTCTTCTTTCAACGTTTTTTAACATATAGATAATTGCGATGGCTGTCATTTTACAAACGTTTCTGAGATTATTTCTCTCTGCTAAGAACAAAACATAAATAAGAGCTCTCTAGTGAGCAGCTGGCAAGAAGCGATTAACCCAATGATAACCCATGCCTTCCAGTGAGCGTGTTCGGTGACCTTAGTTATGTGAGTGTTAGCAGGCAATATTAAGGACAAGGATGTAATAAAATCACACAACTGGTGACATAAATCATCACACTTGTATAGTTATTCTCCGAAAGTTAATCCTTTCAAGGAAATCTCAAAAATGTGTTTATCACGCTTTATCGAATTCCGTTACCCCAGTCTGCTTCATATACAAGCTCGACAACTACCTCCTTGTCACCTCATTTACGGACAGACTTATCGAGCTTTTTTTCCTTTATACGTAGCCGCTATTTATACCTGAAATGAAGGTACAACTGAAAAGATCTTCGCCCTTGAATAAACTGAGGACGAACATATTTCTGACTCATTTCATGTGTATGTATGTATATACATGCTTTTTTTTCTTTCTTTTTCATCTCGACCTTCGGAAGCGATCGGCCAGTAATGGTCAACATTTGATGTCGAATAGTTCTGATTTTAGTTCTGTTGTTTTGAAATGAGTAAAAAATATGTTCGTGCTCAGTTCATTTAATGGTACAGATCTTTTCATACACACACACACACACACACACACACACACATATATATATATATATATATATATATATTATATAATATATATATATATATATATAATTATATATAACTATATATATATAATATATATATAATTATTATATTATATATATTTATTATATACATATATATATATTTATATATAATATAATTATATATATATATATATTATTATATTAATATATATATATCTTATATGATATATATTATATATATATATATATATATATATATATATATATATATATATATATCTAATTTTTCATCTCAGAATTACTTTTTATTGCAGAAGTTATAAAAATAACAGAGATATGATTGTAGCGTTTATATTTCTGTCTTTCTTAGTTCTTACATCTGCCCAAGTAATATGAGGGTTGGAAAATTAATAACATTTTGAAGTATTTTCTCTTAGAGTTGCTAATATTGCTAGCAATTATTCTTCTTTTTTTCTTTCCCTATCAATTCTTATGTTGTATATCTACTTGTTTTCTTGTTTAAATCACCCATACCATAATCCTGATAACCAACATTCTGTTTGAGCTAATTTTACAGTTCTTATTCTTTTTTCTTCATATCATTCTATCTATCCTCACTGATATTAATCCTACTTAAAAGGTAATTGCCTATCCAAGAACCTCACATGTAATTGTAACGCTTGTTTCAGGCATCATACTTTATGTAAAATTCCCTGACCTCATGTTTTAATTTGAGCTAAATCAGCAGCCATCAGGCGACGGCCGGATCCCTAGACAACCGAGCCTGTTTTCGAATTTGATATTCAGAGCCTTTTCAGTATGGACAATGTTCCCTTTGACAGGACACATTTCCCATTCACAAGGTCGTGACCGGAGAGTTTTTTAGTCTAGGACTTTCTCCACTAAGGTAGATAACGCTTAGGCCTCAGTGAAAGTTTAAAGTGTCGTCGTAATACATTAGGTGCAATACAAATAAACTGAGAATAATGATACCTCCAGTGAACTGAAGACGAAATAGTCCACTCATTCCATGACAGGGAAGTCTATGATCTAGCGTCAAAAAGCCCACAGATCGGAAAGGATAAGACAACGAGTGCAAGGCTCATGATGCTTCATCATAGTTAAAGAACCACAGTTACGTTTCTGGAGTCAACATAATTCAGTAAATGCGTTTGAAACTCTGTGGAATAGATAGCCTATAAAATACAAAATACTTATCTCATAAGATAAAGATAGATCTGTAGAGAAAAAGGCATGGCGTGATAAAATTGGATTTATAGGCAGCATATAAGCAAAATTATACTATATTCGCAAAAAAAAGAACAAAAAAAAACAAGAAAAAAATAGGAAAGAAAGCACAGAAACTTTATTTCTTTACAACGTTTAGAATACAAAATTAGTTCAACTCAACGTAAAAGATGAAATACAAAACAAGACTGACTCTAGATAATTGTCAGTCATACCTAAAAAGTTCTCATCATTAATCGGGTGGTCACTACTTTAAGCCAGCTACATCTTCCGTAGAAATTCATGCAACTGCATACTCTTGAGTGTGATCTGTGTTTCAGTTTACATGTACAAAAAAAGCGAAAAACAGAGGAGAGAGAGGCTCGTGCAGTCTTAAAAAACACAATCGCCTTTCTATCCACTTTTTTATATTTCAGTGAGAATTTTTTGTAGGATAATCCATCCCAGTCCGTTTTCATACTGGAATTGCTGATTGCCAGTAAATTCCATAATTGAAAAATCAATGCCAGTGAGCTCAGTATCATGTTACATCTTGACGAAATTCAGCGTCTCCTCGGAAATTATGACCCATGACAAAAATGTTCTATATGCGATTAAAATTAGCCCTTTAATTTGCAAGTATTTAGTAACAACATCGATAATTAGTAAAGAATGTGCCAAAGTTTCTTCGTCCCTATAGAGTTTTCTGCACAGCATATAATGCTGTATGAGCCGCGGCCCTTGAAACTTCTGGACACGGCCCGGTTGTGGCCTATCCTATAGCTAACTTTAACCATACATAAAATAACCCTTACTGAGGCTAGAGGGCTGCAATTTGGTATGTTTGATGGTTAGAGGGCGGATGATCAACGTGCCAATTTGCAGCCCTCTAGCCTCAGTAGCTTTTAAGATCTGAGGGCGGACAGGAAAAGTGCAGACGGACAGCCAAATAACCATATAATCATTTTCTTTTACAGATAATAAACACTAAGAATAACGATTCAGGAACTGAAATTTATTTAATAGAATCGAATGAATAAAATGAAACAAAATTACACAAATTTATGTATTGTACCGTGTTATACGCATATCAATCTGAAGCCCATAATATCAATAAATAATTTTGGAACTATAATTAGCAGTAACACATATCCGAATAATTCCATAGTAAAAGAGTATTTTTTCACATATTTATGGAAAATTTAATTTGAAAATCAGTTACGATCAAAAGAGCTATGATTATTTCTGTTATTTAGTTTCTGGTGTGCAAAATAATGATAAACATCACCAAAAAATAAATTTTGATTTTTGGGAAAAAGAATCAATAATTAAGTCAATGCATTTCAAATAAATATGACAAATTTGACTGCAAGTAACTCCAGTCCCTACCACATACTAAATACAATTGCTGCTGTGGTCCAAAACTATCGCGCTGATCAGTGACAAACGTTCATCTGGAACGGAATAACAACCCGTAGTAATTCTGTAAAAGATATGAAGTACACTGCTTTGTAATATGAACTTGTTTAATCTAAATTTCTTTTAACTTGAAAATCACAATGAGGAGACAAGACAAAAAGCATTTTTTCTAAAAGAGGTGAAATGAGGTGAAATTAGTTACAAACTACAACCAATTGGCCTTCTGACATTATTATTATTATTATTTTTTAAGAAAAAGAAGACTCTCTTTTAAACAAATTCTCTTGAATAAAATGGCAGAATTCAGCGCATTAATCTTATATATTATCTTTTCTATTTTACTAATTCGCTTTTCTGGTTCAGCGATAATTCGCAATAATTGGCCAATATTCATCTTGGGGATAATGCTGAAAGTGGTATTTATTTAAAGAGGATTTATTAGTCAAAAACTGGTATTATCAGTATACTGGTATTATCAGTATACTGGTATTGTCAGAATGCTGGTGCAGGGAAATGCGTTTCTCAGGTCCAGGTCTAGCAGGAGTCGTTGTCGGTGTTGGTATCATTCCATAAGCGAGGTCAATGTCAGGCCGGGGTCATCTCTGGCATTCAGCTGGTATTAATGCTGTGCTGGTGTAGCTCTGGCTTATCGTGACGTTTCAACCTTCTCGTAGGTCATCTTCATGGCTGGTCAGCAGTAGAAGTGAAGAGATGAATGAATGAACAAATAGGGGGGATAGGATAGGATAGGATGGGGGTTCGGTTGCAACAGATTTAAACCCCAGAGGGAAGTCTAGGTTATTGAAGGGGGAATAGGTGGGGGGGGGGGGGGAGGCAAAGAAAGGTATAAGAAGGGATAAATAAGGGGACAGACCCATTTGTCTTCTTTTTATGCAATGTAGTGCTTGTTGCATCATATGTATTGTAGTGGCTCGACTGCTGTAGCATCATTATTAATTTATTTGTATTTATATATTGATTTTACCAACTTTGGTTTTGCCTGGAGAACGCTAATGTCAAAAGTTGAGGCTCCAATTGGATGTCCAGGTTCTCCCTCTCTCCCTCCCTACAGAAGGGGGGAGAGGGGAGACTCAGACCACGTGCTGTACATTGTTTTTCAAGCGCATTTTGTTAGTATTGTTATTGTATTCCGGCTCTCTTCCCCAATGATCAGGAGTTCCACTATTACTAAGATCAATTATTTGTTAGTTAACTACGAATTGGTGCAGTGAGTCTATCTACTTTGTACAATATCTTACTTTTGTAAATGACATGTAATATTTTTCTAATAAAAGTTAAAAAAAAAAACTTTGTACAA
>NC_061097.1:63695995-63705995 GCF_015104395.2 Macrobrachium nipponense | reverse complement strand
TAAATATTCCATTATAATATGACTGTGGCATGTATGTTTTACAGACATTCCAAATTATCTTGACTAATGAGTACCCAAATGACCACAATGCAGTTTGTGAAATTTTATCCAGGGAATATTTCATATTGTTGAATACCAGATCTGATACTAGTGGAATGCAAGACGCTGTTAGTTTTATGCAACTTTATAATTGCAAGAGTAGATCACTTAAAACTAACGAATGGCATGCCATCAAGGTTCTTGTCAGTAGAAGCAATCCCAGTTTTTCTGCACCTGGGCCTGCAGAATTCCACCTAATTATTATGAACATTCAAGACTCGAATAAAAAGAAAGATGTGGGATGAACAAATGAAAGAAGCTATTATGTATTTTTCTAACTTTACAAGTGCAAGAGTTCTTTAGAACGAATTTTAGGCAAGTGTCACGTATTTACCACTTTGATGAATTCTTTGGGCAGTATCAGAGCAGAGAGTAAAGATTTCGTCCAAAAGTGTCATATAATGTAATAGAAGACGTACTGACGGTTTTTGTCAAACCTGGGGCAAAACTGCAGGGCAATTTGCAGTAAAACTTTATACCAAATGACTCATCCTCTGATGTAAAAGCAAAATTTTCCAGTAATTCTTAATATTGGGCAATGTTTTTCTGTTCTAAAGTAATTTTTTTTTTGCTTAGAGTTTTTTTACCTTTTCTGTTGTGATCCATTTGGATTTTACAGTATTTTATGCGATAATATCGCGATATTCTTTGACTGCAAAATAATATGCAGAAGATTCTACTAGCCTGAATAAAAGTGAAGCATTCATACATTAAAGGTTTAGTGGAACGGTTTCTCCTGGTAAATTGCATCTCATGAAATAATACATGTTATTTCCTATATTAATTCAAAATAAATGTATATTTCCATGCAAGATTTCTCGTGAAAGCCACCAAGACATATTTGCAAGACTTGCCGGTAAGAAAGCTAACCATTCTAAGTAGAGTAAATCAGTGATGAATAATATATTTATTGTTCTAAAGGGTCCACAATAATACAAAGTGTAAAAAGTCCGTGTATAATTTCGAAGACTTCACAAAAAGCTTTCGAACCCTTCCCTGGGTTCATCTTCAGTACTGAAGATGAACCCAGGAAGGGTTCGAAAGCTTTCTGTGAAGTCTTCGAAATTATACAGGGACTTTTTACACTTTGTATTATTGTGGACCCTTTAGAACATTATATATACTCTCGTGATAGAGAGTTTATTAATACAAAAATCAGGGGGGTATATATAATCCCTTTGAATCTTCAGTAGTTTCTCAACCTGTTTCTTTTAACAACCCACTTTTCCACCTACACGTTGTATTTTTAGATGGATTAACCTACTTTTCCGCTCTCTTCTAAATCTTGGTGTTCATTCTCTGACAGTATCAGAAGTGGACTGGTGAAACAACTAGAATATGAAATAGTTTTAGCTGTTCTGCTAACAAGACATTCCTGTTATGGCCGAAGTCTCCAGGAACGATTATGTTAATTTAAAAACTCTAAAATCTTAGTAGTAAATCTCTATGCAAAAATGATAGTAAGTATTGTACACTTTTCATTATTCGAATACAGATACAGCTATCTCTAATTTTCAAGCGAACTCCCTCCCAAGACCCGACGTCCCATATCTAGCATAAATATTATTACAAATCTGACTTACTTTCATAAAAAAAAAAGTAATTCCAAACAACAACATACTGAGAACTGAAGCATATTTCAATAAATAAATATATAGGTTGTCTGCATCCTTGAAAGTTTTCTAAAAGGATGTGAAATCGGTTATTGTTAGTTTTCTTGCCACTTCGTGCAAAAACATGCTTGTTGAAATTAGCGGCTAATTCTCATTCCTACATTCCGCAGACATTGAAGGAAAGAGAAATGATATTTAACACAACAAAGAAACTTTTTGGTGATTCTGGGTTGTAGTCTGGATGAACTGCGATGGACAGAACAGTATTGTCAACAATGATAGGAACAAATACTGACACACAGGCACACACATACACACACACACACACACACACACACACACACATATATATATATATATATATATATATATATATATATATATATATATATATATATACTTCAGGGGGTACCATGATACATCAGTAGAAGGCCATAATTTATTATAAATAACGTTTCCCACACAAATCCAGGTGCATCATCAGTCTGTGAATGATAAAAGTAATTACATTATAAAAGAAATTCATAAAATGACAAGCTAATTAAAAATTAATGGTTTAAAAAGTAAAGCAGAAGTTAAAAGTTAAACATTTTAAAACACTGTAAGAAGAGAGAGAGAACCAAGACATCAACCATCCAAGGCTAAAAACGAAGAAGGAATAGCAAAACCTGGCGTCCCAAACAAAAAGTCAGTTTTACCAAATACAGAGGTGAAGCCGTGGTGTTATTGTTCAAAGAGGGAACTAGCCTTTTAATAAGTAATTACTCCAGAGTAGTTAGATGATCTGGGTCCTTTGTATATCCAATAATAGAGAAGTGTTGTTTCAAGACCTCTATTTTGCATATACCTGCATGATTTATAATGTTAGAAAACTTTGGTTGTTTAAGTCTCTGGCCTGTACGAAAACTAAAACCCATGTGGCTGCAATATCTCAATTGCAATACTAAGGCAATAGCCTACGGGTAGATCCGATGTAGGAGCCAAAACATCCAGGGCATGTGAAATTTATATACAACATTAGATCTCATGAAGGACTGCAAGCGATCTTTACAGCTGAAAAAATGAACCTATCCTGCATGGATTATCAGAAATAAGTTTTAACTGAAGTGATGCATAAATATATATATATATATATATATATATATATATATATATATATATATATATATATATATATATATATATATATATATATATCACTTGTAACACCTGTGGGGGGTGTTAAGAATTTCTCAAGCAAATTGATGCTGCTGCTTGCGGTATTTGATAGACAGGTGTAAACTGCAGGTAAAAGAGCAGATATGATGTCAAATAAAACTATAATGCCTGTATGTCTCAAATTATTACAGGCAACAACAGAGAGAGAGAGAGAGAGAGAGAGAGAGAGAGAGAGGAGAGAGAGAGAGAGAGAGAGAGAGAGAGAATTATATTGTAATCTTATTTCCAAACTTTACAATACGAACATAAAAAATATGATTTCCTTAGTTGTCATATTTTCTAAATTTGTAAATGTTTACATATTATCAGCTGTAAGGACCATCCAGTGCAAAGACTACTATGATTTTTAGCTTTCCTCTTTACCAAATAATCGGTATACAAACAAGGGATGTAGGCATAGAGCAATAAATCTCTAAGTAGTTGTTGGCCTCTGTCTTATTAAATAAATTAAGATGGAAGCACAACACAAAAGAACAGTGTTAACATATCTAGGATCGGATGGCGCTTCACACTGTTATTACTCATGATAGAAATGTTCTCCAAAATGTGTATACAAATTGAAAGGAGTTGTCAATCTCTTTCGATTGGAGATATGCACACAACACCGAAATAAATAATCCCTCTTCGGAAGTGTAATTAAACATATTGAATGAAAAAATAAAGAAAAATATATCAGAAATACCTGTCGGTAGTATCTTATTCACTCCTATACTAGATCGTAAATTAAAAAAGAAAAAAAAAAAAAAAAAAAACAAGCCTCAGAACTGTCGTCCTATAAAACAAAAATTCGTTTAACTTCAAAATTCTCTTTTCAGTTTCCTCGCAGAGTCGAGTCTTAACAACGCAAATATGCCGCCGGGCAATAAAACATTCCGCCAGTTTTTTCTTGACCTCCTTCCAGGGTAAAAATCTACTCCTCGAAAATCTCTCTAGAATATAGTTTTAGAAGTTTGAAATTTGAGATGAAAGGGTGTGAGAGAAAGGAAAACGTGTTTGGTTCTTTCTTTTATAGAAAATCACATTTTCATGGACTTCTTTGTTTACCTAGCGGAGAGCTGAGAGCAATCATTTCGAGTCTATCAAAAGGAACGTTAAGGGTTTTATTAGAGAAGAGGAAAATCTACCACATCGGTCAGATTATCTCAGTGACACTGCAGTAACTTAATTTTTCTACAATAATGCGCAAAAATTTATACATGATAACGATTTTTTTTTTTCAGCAAAATGCTTTTCTCCCATCTGGAAGGTTTAGATTCGCAGAGAGAGAAGAGAGAGAGAGAGAGAGAGAGAGAGAGAGAGAGAGAAGAGAGATGTTATAAAACAAATATCTTGTTTTCGTAATGATACAAGGCAATCGCCCTTCTCAGACTTGATGCTTGTGTTTCTTCCCTTCTTCTTTCTAGATTTGAAGCTTAGGTTTGCCTTAACACGTACAATCTTCCATCTCCGAAAGGACAGAGGATCGATATCGCACCCGCCAGGGGATGTGGCCCGATATTTTGAATTCCAGTTTTCTGTGCTGTCTCTAAAGTCTAGAATTTTCATCTCTCTCTCTCTCTCTCTCTCTCTCTCTCTCTCTCTCTCTCTCTCTCTCTCTCTCTCTGTTGTTGCCTGTAATAATTTGAGACTTACAGGCCTTATAGTTTTATTTGACATATTATCTGCTCTTTTACCTGCAGTTTACACCTGTCTATCAAATACCGCAAGCAGCATCATCAATTTACTTGAGAAATCATTAATTAGATATTGTGTTTAACCAATGAACTGATTTTTAATAGCCCTTCCATTTACGGATTTACAAATTGTATTTAGCCTTGCCATTGAAAAATCAGCAGTGAGTGGCTTGCGTAAAATGTCCTACAAGTGCTTCTTCTAAATGCCAATAGATAGCCTCGTTGCTTCCTTTTACAGAAACTATAACTTTGAAAATCCAGTCTTGAGTAATAAGATTTGTACCTCGTGATCACCTGAGGCTATAACAAACTAAATCTAAAAGATAGCAAAGGAACCAAACATGTAGATATTCTTTTTTGCCTCAGATGGATCAAATTTAAAGTATTATCAGTTAATTAAAAGTTTCATGGAGAATCGTGTCTGACCAAAAACAGTCCGTGATAGACTTAGAACCCCAAAGCATAACACTGAGTTCTTGGTCTGATTTAACAACATGCGCACAAGGTGTGAGAAAAGGCTGTTACTTTCAAGCTCACCCCCCACAGGTGTTACAAGTGATATATATATACATATATATATATATATATATATATATATATATATATATATATATATATATGTATATATATGTGTATCTATATCTATGTATATATATATATAATGTATATATATATATATATATATATATATATATATGTATATATACATATATATATATATATATATATATATATATAGTACTATATATAATATATATATTATTTCTAATAGTCCATGCTCTTTGTTTGTCTGTCTGTCTGTCTGTCTGTCTGCGTCTCTCTCTCTTTCTCTAGGTAAACACAAATTGTTCCCGATCGTTGGTAAAAGAATATTACTCCCAAATGGATCTGGAATAAATAAGAGGGGAAATTTGTCTAGTGAACGGTAAACACTTCTTTACGAAACGAGAGGCGAATCTGCCCTAGATATAAAAGATTTAGTCTAGTCTTTAACTTACCAAAGCTTCTGGTCCACTATGCTATGTGGGTAGGATTATTAACTTCTATCATTTACTGCGTCTACCTTTAGATATTCAGACGAATAATTTATATATATATATATTATATATATATATATATATATATATATATATATATATGTATGTATAGTAGTATCATATATATATATATATATATATATATATATATATATATATATATAGATATATATATATGTATATATATATATATATATATATATATATATATATATACAATTTAACATTTAAGAAATAAAAACATTCAAATTTATCTTCTCTTATGTACAAAAAAATCACTTATTTTTAATTTAAAAACCCACACAAAAAACTTAAATGGAAAATATATTTTTTCCCATCTCAGACCGAGAAAATGTTTTATAATCAAATACACGAATGTACAGGCAGCTTGGAAACGAGACCAATAATTCTCAAGTATTCATCAAGGATACTTTATTTTAATGTTTGTTTCGAATTCCTATCAATTTCCTAAAATGTTGTTAAACCAAGAAATTTTTAGAAGGCAAAAGAAATGATTACGCCATGATTCAGAAACCTTATACTGTATAAACAAACAAAAATGAAATTTTCCGTACCATGCAAAAAGTAGACGCTGTTTAGATAGCACCCGTAAGGAAAGGGAAAGCTTATTTGTACTAGAAAAAACTACATTCTTTTATTAATAAATTTTGTTTAGTTATTTCTTAATTATCGCCGGAAAATATAAACATTATTACCCCAGTAAAAGAACAACACTTTTATTCCTTCCTATGGATATGTAGGCCTATCGAACTTGCCAAATTAAAAGTTAGATGTTTATCATTAAAGTTTATACAAAATCGAAAAATAAATAAATAAAATTGATATGAATACTGTTAATTCTCTCGCCTAGCAGACCGTTGAAGTTTACGGTTATTCAAGGAATAGGTTTGTTCCATCCGAAAAGCTCACTTCTGTATTCCATGAATAATTTGAGTCGGTAACGCGTGACTTTGAAATACGCTATGAACAAAGAAAGAATAGAACACACGTGGTTTAGTAGCTTAGAGGATAGTTGATTGAAAATATTCTCCGTGTCTCTCTTTGCTATCATTTGGGAATCGGTTGTTCATCTCTACGGACACCCAAAACTAGACAAGATTTAAAGCCTTTCAGCCTTGCACTTTTTAATTCAGAAATGTATTTTTTTTATTTATACCACATTACACGTGTGTACGGATTTAACAATGAATTATGGCTTCCGTGAAATATACTGCATAAAGATGTTAAATTCCAATGACTGCATTTTTGAAGTGATGCTGTCAGAAAATTGGGAGGGAAGTACACAAAAGGAAAACAAATACCCAGCAAAGCAGGAACACTTTGCAGCAGAAAATAATACGAAAAGTTTGATACAGCTGGCAGAATACGGTAAAAGATGGTGGATATATTTAATCTTTTATTTCATTAAATATTCCTATGAATGAATAGCGTAGCGCCTAATCAGCTCATTCAGTCATTTGGTTATGTTCTTTGTTATCATATACTAAATGAAAAAGCTGCCGCTAAACACGCCGCACCATTGAAACAATAAATGAAAAAATAATTAACATGAATTATTTCAAAGTCTTCACTTTAAGAAGGTGAGTACTGGGTCAAGACAAAGAAATTCATGCAATACTGAGTGTTAGTATCGGTTTATAGTCTATCCCACCTTCTCAAAGACCCTCTTAACCCTGAAGTGAAAAGTGTTGAGCTCATAACCATTCGTATCCCTGCTTTTAATGAATATTGATATTCCGATGAAAAGGAAATATCCCTATAAAAAGTTTCATATAGTACGACTGTAGCTTTGATCAGTAATAAAAGCACACACACACCTTCAAACACACACGAGTATATATAATTATATATATATATATATATATATAGATATATATATATATATATATATATATATATGTATATATATGTATATACATACATATATATATATATATATATATATATATATATATATATATATATATCATATATCTACATATATATATATATATATATATATATATATATATATATTATATATATATATATATCTACTTATATATATATATATATATATATATATATATATATATATATACATATATATCTACATATATATATATATATATATATATATATATATATCTACTATATATATATATATATATATATATACTATATATATATATATATATATATATATATATATATATATATATATATATATATATATATATATATATATATATATATACTCGTGTGTGTTCGAAGGTGTGTGTGCTTTTATTACTAAACAATACTACAGTTCTACTATAAGAAACTTTTTATAGGGATATTTCCTTTTCATCGGAATATCAATATTCATTAAAAGCAGGGATATATATATATATATATATATATATATATATATATATATATATATATATATATATATATATATATATATATATATATATATATGACATACACACACACACACACACACACACACATATATATATATATATATATATATATATATATATATATATATATATATATATCTATATATATATATATATATATATATATATATATATATATATATATATATATATATATATATATATATATATATATATATATATATATATATATATATATAAATTCATATACATAAATTTTTCCGTTAAACCAATAGACATCTCAAGCATAAAAGATTCATTAAAACACTCTGTTTTAAAGCAGTGAATGACAGAAGGAGTTTCAGTAGCTAAATATATAGTAAGAGATATGCCTTTAGGTGATGACTGGGGACACCGCTGAGCCATCGTGGCTTCTGTTAATTGTCTTAATCCACTTCATGATTGCCTTTAGGAAGATGTTGTCTATCAGATCAGGGTTCCAGGCTCTATTGGAAAGGTTGATCCTATTACCTTGTGTTATTAATGAAGATTCGACCATTTGATATTTGTATCGACAGCTTTGCTTGTCTAAATTTTATTCGGGATGAGTTCCAATCTATGGTATGGTTCGTGTTATTTATATGATGGAAAATTGCATTAATCTTTGCGCGAGAGATTTTCCAGTGAAACCGAAATATGATTTCATAAACTCCAATGTTATTGGAAACTGGATTCTGCTGAACGCTAATTAATGATTTCCCTTGTGTATTCGGATAAGTGAAGATAGAAGGGTTCGAGGGGCCTAAGGTTTGTGTGATATCTCGTAAATTATCCACGTGAGTAATTATGATATTGTTTGTGTATTTTTCCTCTTCTTTGTTTTCTGTAGGATTGTAAAAGAATGTTCTTTGCTTTTTTAAATGGCTTTTTCTATATTGTGTTTGGGGTAATTTAACAAGATAAATTTATTTGAGATTATTTCAACCTCTTTGTAAAGAAAATCTGGGGAACAAATTCTCAGGGCTCTAAGAAATAAAATACTTTTTATGCCGAGTTTGACTGAAATTTCATGATAACTGTAAAAATGTATTTATGAAAGTGAGAAAGTCGCTTTCCTATAGACAGTGAATTTATATTTGTTGTTAGTTCTGGTGATTAAGACATCTAAAAAGAGGATTTGGTTATTGGTTTCCCATTCTGTTTTAAATTGTAAACTTGGGACCAAGGAATTTAATTTTTGTAGAAAGACATAAAAATCTCCCGCTTAGTCCTGTGTTAGCAAATTTATATATAGAGTATTTTGAAACGGTAACTATAAACCCTAGCAAACCCGCAGATATGTTTTGGCTTCGTTATGTAGACGACATCTTAAGCCTTAACAAATTGGAAAAGTAATTGGAGAGATTTTGATGTCTTTCTACAAAAATTCAATTCCTTGGTCCCGAGCATATCATTTAAAGTTGAATGGAAAAACAATAACCAAATCCCTTTTTAGATGCCTTAAACATCAGAACTAATAACAACTATAAATTCACTGTCTATAGGAAAGCGACATTCTCACTTACATACATACATTAACAGAACCCACGAGGGTTCAGCGGCGGAGTCCCCAGGCACCACCTAAGGCCATATCTCCTGCAATGTAATTCAGTAATGAAACTCCTTCTGGCATTCACTTCTTGATAAGGGTAGAAGTAAATCCACCGAAATATAGTCCTTAGTTTTAATATAGAGAATATCAAATGGTCTTATATATATATATATATATATATATATATATATATATATATATATATATTATATCTATATATATATATATATATATATATATATATATAGTATATATATATATTATATATATATATATATATATATATATATATATATATATATATATATATATATATAATATATATATATATATATATGTGTGTGTGTGGTGTGTGTGTGTGTGTGTGAGCTGGTTTTTCGTT
>NC_061097.1:63685995-63690995 GCF_015104395.2 Macrobrachium nipponense | reverse complement strand
ATAAATAATTATTAGAATCATATATTGATATATATATTCATATTATAGATATAATATATATATATATATATATATATATATATATAGAATATTATATATCTATATATATGATATATATATATATATGTATATATATATATATATATATATAAGTATATTTATAATATATGATATATATGTGTGTATATATATATATATATATATATATATATATATATATATATATATATATATATATATATATATATATATATCAGCTAAGTCTATTTCACATTGATAAGAATTACTGAATAACATGTTTATATCAACTGAACAATAGGTTTCGAAGCTGTCTATTCCCCATTTGCTACAATGATTATTTCACATGGTGCAACACAAAAATCGATGCTAAAAACTCCAATATTTTTATAAATATTCATAAAAATCGTTTTCCTGATCCAACATGTGATATTTTAGAACTGAATAAGACAGATGAAGTGTAGACATACTTGAAGAAACATTCAGAACTGATGTATAGGAATAGGATTATGTATTACATAAAGTCATCAGACATAATCAAATCGGAATCATGTTTCTTCTTAGTCAATTATATTGAACTGCTTCCTGAAAACTACAAGGGTTATTTCAAGGGAAATCTACATCTCTAAATATAATCAAAACAATGAGAAATAAATCATCATTTATACAGCTACGTTAGAGATAAAAGGCCCTTTATTAAGTAATAAATGGCGCCCACACAACCATAGGAGAACCAGTTTAATGAAACTGACGTGCAAGAAATCTACACCTATGTTGTAATTGGTTTTTGGGCTAATTCCTCATCCATTAAGCAATGGGATGTTTAAGCACTCTAGTTTCCTGATAACCCTATATTTTTATGTTATTTTCATTATTATTATCACCTTGAAAAGGGATAGGATTCTGGCCTAATACAACAATCCGAATTTCTTGCCTTATTTTATCTAGTACATAGTTGTTGATATTTTTCCTTTTATGATTGTGCATTTACAGACCTAGAGAAAGCACACGATAGACCAGAGAAGTGATGCTTTGGTGTTTAAGGAAAAGGAAAGTCCCAGAAAAGTTGGTTTGTGCTGGTCATAGATGTGTTGAGTGAAGAGATCAGGAATGAAGAACTGTGAGAGTTGTTGTATGGCAATGATCTGCTAATTACCTTACCGTCGAAAATTATCAATACCTACAGAAAAGGGTTAGGGAGTGGCAGGAGTCGTCTTTAGAGAGGTGGCTTAAAGGTGAATGTGAATAAAACAGATTTTGGTGAGCAGTGTGGAAAATAGAGACAGAATAGTGATAGAAGAAAGGGGAGATTTGATTAAAAAACAGGTAGAAAAATTTAAATATTTAGGATCTAAGGTAGAAGTTAACAGTAGGATAAAAGCTGTTTGGGGGAAGTGGAGAAGGTAGTTGTGATAAGAAAATGTCAATCAAGCTATAAGTCAAGATCTATAGCACAGTGATAAGACCAGTGTTAATGTATGGATCGGAAACATGGGCTCTAAGAAGAAAAAAGGAAGCAAAGCTTGGTAGAATAAAGATGAGAATGCTGAGCTGCATTATGGGAATATCGCTGCTTGAGACATTGGAAGATGATGAAGTAAGAAGGGCAAGCTTAGTAAAGATTACAGAGGTGATAAGAGATTCGTGATTGAAATGGTATGGACATGTTTTGAAGATGGATAATGAGGAGGGAGTGAAGAGTGCTTGGGAGGAACCTGTTAGAGGAAGAAGATCGAAAGGGAGAAAGAGAATTAGATTGAGAGATAAAGTGAAGGAAGATAAGGAGAGATGAGGTTTGGTGGAGGATGATGCCTTCAATTAAAGGCAGTGGTGAAGGCACACCAGGCAGTTGTAGGGATAACAGGAAAGAAGAAGACGAATGCAGGTGAGAAGTGGTTAGAAAGATAGAGTTTATTGGTTGTCATTCAGAGTTTTCCTGGGCAGTGCCGGGTTGGTCAGCTAGCATATGTATATATATATATATATATATATATATATATATATATATATATATATATATATATATATATATATATGTATATATATATATATTATTACGTTTATTGCCCCTCTCGTCTACCCAGAATTTCTTGATTTTAGTTAATCTAAAAGAGCAGCCATGTTTTCTCCTAAATCAGCTGATTTTGGGGAAGAAACACACGGTAGGACAGAGGGAGAAGGAATTTCCGGTTAGGCTGAATCTTAGGGTGAGACAGGCAAGTCACGGGATTAGCTAGGCCTTGATATGGGCTTTAGGGACTCCTACCATAAGACTTTTTCCCTTCCAAATTCACTGGTTGTTGTTTTCGTACTTGCCAGGCAATACCGGAGGTTGTGTGTGAAATTCCTGCATTTCCAAGACATCCAGCTTCCTTCTCAGTCGAAGCTAGACCTAAAGCAAGGCAGACATGCCCTTTCTCTCCTCTGATGGGAAGTCAGACTTTTGTCTAAACGCTGGTGGGACCATCTTCATAGCACGACGCATGTTCAAGCCTCAAGGATTTCAGGTACCCAGCTCTTTTTCTCCAAGATGACTCTTGCTGATTTCATTTTCAAATTTCCCTTGTATCACTTTTACATCAATAGCCCTTTGTCCTCATCGGGCCATGTGCTTCCCCTTGTGACTTGTTAAAGCTTAAGTCTTCATTGCATACCTAAGTTAAACACTAGAGTTCCTTTTACCCAGTGTATTAGGTAAAACTGAATAACCGTAACTTGTGCAAGAAGTCTTCCCTTCATTTTGTGTCTAATCTGGGATTTTTTCCAGATTTGCTGAGTCACACGTCCAAGTCCCCGCGCCCGCAAGTGCTGCATTACCGCAAGATAACATTAAGTAATTTTGAAAACCCACCTTGGCGTTAGTCTCCAGCTCTCCCCTTGTGAGAGATAAAAGAGGGCCACGTGCGGCCAGTTGCTTTGCCTTTCAACTGTCGTGTAAATAAATGTAATGTAGATTAATCAGCAGGGTTTCAATGGCGACCTTATTATCGAGTAACATATTTCAATCAATCCTTTAAGTTTAGTTATTCTGCAATTTTTCCTAAAATATTTCCCGTTACGTATTTGGGTCCTTAAGGCCAGGCTCATACGTAAAAAAAAAGAAGATATATATATATATATATATATATATATATATATATATATATATATATATATATATATATATATATATATATATATTATATATATATATATATATATATATATATATATATATATATATATATATTATATATATATATATATATATATATATATATATATATATATATATATATATATATATATATATATATATATATATATATATATATATATATATATATATATATATATATATATATATATATATATATATATATAGTATCTATTATATATATATATATATATATATATATATATATATATATATATAAGAATACCACGGGAAATGATAGTCAGGAATCCAAGCGCTTTCGTCTTTATTCAGACATCGTCAAGGAGCTACTAAAGTACAATCGGAGAGGAAGGCCTCAGGTACAAACAAGATCAGGAATACCAGATGGTTAATTATCAAAAGGGTAAAATAAAAGGGATATCCAGGATTATCGGATATCACACGGTCACAAACTTAAACAGATTCTGACCCTAACCGAAATTACAAAGTATCTTTACAGTCCAAAACATGTAAAAACTGAATATATTAATTTTGTTGCTTATATTTATCTACAACTTTTTTCATTATGAAAGCATCAAGTTTAAATAAACCAAGACTTAAATTTAGAACATTTCTATTATTTGACTTGATAAAACAAGATTCAATGATATTCCTTTTAACTGTGTCATTACATGGGACTAAGGCTCTTGCTTGACTCCAGTTAATAGGATGGTCTAAATCTCTCATATGTACAAATAATGCATTCGATATTTGCCCAGTTCTCACAGAATATTGATGTTGCTTAAGACGCTGTGAAAGAGATTTGCCAGTCTGTCCGTAATAGATTTTATCACACTTTTTGCAAGGAATTTCATATATGCAGCCTGGAAGATCTTTAGGAGAATTTTTGATTACTAAACTCTTGACATTAATATTACTGAAAACAACATTTATGTTAAAAAGCTTTAAAATTCTAGGAATATCTAAAAACCTTTCATCATAAGGTAATTTTAGAATGTTATGCTTACTAAATTCAAGTTTGTCATTAGTTGAATAAAATGTTTTTCTAGCTCTTTTCCATGCCACATCTACAAAAGTCCTTGGGTATTTAAGTTTCAATGCAATATCATAAATAGTTTTAATTTCAGCGTCAATAAACTGCGGGCTACTGACATGTAAAGCCCTTGGGAACATCCCAGAAAAAACAGAGAATTTAACATTTTGATGGTGATTGGAGTAGTAATGAACAAAAGAGGCAATATTAGTTGATTTTCGAAAGACTGAAAAGGTGAAGAAATTTCTATCATTTCTATGGACAGTTACATCAAGAAAATTCAAATTACAATTTCTTTCTTCCTCTACAGTAAATTTTATAGAAGGGACTAAATTATTGAGATTATTAAGGAATTCCTGGAGGTTTTCGTGAACTGGCCAAATACAGAAGATATCATCCACGTATCTAAACCAAATAACTTTTTGGGGCAAAATTCTTGGTAAGAGTTTTGTCTCAAAAAATTCCATGTAAATATTGCTAAGGACAGGAGATAAGGGATTATCCATGGCCATGCCAAACTTTTGTACAAAAATTCCCCATTGAAACCAAATTTACTATCTTTGATACATAACTTATGAGACTAATGAGATTTCTACACTTAAGGGAATGTCATGACGCTCTAATTCCTCTTCCAAATATTCAAGTAAAGTCATCTACAGGCACTTTTGTAAATAAAGAGACAACATCAAAACTAACCATATTAAAATCATAATTCAAATTTAAACTATTCAATTTGTTTATAAAATCAACATTGTTTTTAACATTCGTGTTAGAAATATTTCCTACCAAAGG